>NC_069503.1:273793036-273982059 GCF_027579735.1 Bombina bombina
GGTAAGACCTTGTTTGGACCTGTTCAGGCAGAAATAATTTCTGATATTACTGGTGGAAAAGGGTATTTTCTACCACGAGACAAGAAGAAAAGACCTAAAGGACGTCAAAGTAATTTTCGTCCTTTCATAACTTCAAAGGAAAGTCTTCCTCTTCCAAGAAGGAGCAGTCCAAGTCTTCTTGGAAACCCACTCAGTCTTGGAACAAGGGGAAGCAATCTAAGAAGGCAGCAGCTGAGTCTAAATCAGCATGAAGGGTTTGCCGCCGATCCGGGATCGGATCAAGTGGGGGCAGGCTTTCTCTGTTTTATAAAGCTTGGATACGAGATGTCCCAGATCCCTGGGCTGTGGACATAGTACCTCAGGGTTACAAAATAGAATTCAAAATTTTCCTCCCAGGGGCAGGTTCCACCTCTCAATATTATCTGCGGACCAGATAAAAATAGAGGCATTTTTGAATTGCATTTGAGATCTTTCTTCCCTGGGAGTGATAGTCCCAGTTCCAGTAAGGGAACAGGGTCTAGGATTCTATTCAAATCTGTTCGTAGTTCCCAAAAAAGAGGGGGGTTTTTCATCCTATTCTAGACCTAAAGTGTCTCGAAGTTTCTCAGGGTACCATCCTTCAAAATGGAAACCATTTGTTCCATTCTTCCTTTGGTCCAAGAGGGTCAGTTCATGACAACCATAGACCTGAAGGATGCATATCTTCATGTTCCTATCCACAGGGATCATCAAAAGTTCCTGACATTCGCTTTTCTAGACAAACACTTTCAGTTTGTGGCTTTTCAATTTGGCTTTGCCACAGCTCCCATAATTTTCTCAAAGGTTCTGTCGTCTCTCTTTTCAGTGATCAGGTCTCAGGGAATTGCAGTGGCGCCATACCTGGACAACATATTGGTTCAGGCACCATCCTTTCAACAAGCAAACTGTCATACAGTTTCTCTTTTCTACGTTCCCACGGATGGAAGGTGAATCTGGGAAAGAGTTCCCTTGTTCCAGCTACAAGGGTAGTTTACTTAGGGACCATTATTATTATCGGTTATTTGTAGAGCGCCAACAGATTCTGCAGTGCTATAAACAAAGGGGGAGTACAACAAAACAATTATAGGGATCAAATGGGTAGAGGGCCCTGCCAAGAATTGCACTGTTGTAGTCAGCTCTTAAGAAGGTGATCTACAAACAGCTGGACTCTTAGGCTTACATGCTAAGGGGGTTTAAGGGATAGCAATGGAGGAATGGAATTGGTATAAAGTAAGGTTAGCATAGGTTGTATGCATCCTTGAACAGTAGAGTCTTTAGGGAGCGCTTGAAGCTTTCAAAACTAGGGGAGAGTCTTGTGGAGCGAGGCAGAGAGTTCCACAAGATGGGAAACAGTCTGGAGAAGTCCTGTAAACAGGAGTGCGATGAGGTAACCAGAGAGGAGGAGAGTAGGAGGTCATGAGCAGAGCGAAGGGGACAGCAGGGAGAGTATCTGCAGATAAGGTCTGAGATATAGGGGGGAGCAGTGCAGTTGAGGGCTTTGTATGTCAGAGTGAGAATTTTGTGTTTGATCCTAGAGGCAAGATGAAGCCAGTGAAGGGATTGGCAGATTGGTGCAGCAGATGAAGAGCGACGTGTAAGGAAGATGAGACTGGCAGTGGCATTCATTATGGATTGTAAAGGAGCTTGGCGGCAGGTGGGGAGACCAGAGAGGACAGAGTTGCAGTAATTGAGGCGGGAAAGAATAAGAGAGTGGATTAAAATCTTAGTTGTGTCTTGTGTAAGGAAGTGTCTAATTTTAGAGATGTTTTTAAGGTGGAAGTGGCAGGCTTTAGCCAAGGACTGAATGTGAGGAGTGAAATAAAGATCTGAGTCAAATGGACCCCGAGACATCGGGCATGCGGGATAGGGGTAATGATGGAGTTGTCGGACGGCGGTTATAGAGAGATTGGGGGTGGAGATTTTGGAAGAAGGGGGGAAAATGAGGAGCTTTGGAGAGATTTAGCTTGAGGTAGTGAGAGGACATCCAGGAAGAGATGTGAGAAAGACAGTTAGAGACACGGGTTAGCAAGGAAGGAGATAGGTCTGGTGCAGAGAAGTAGATTTGGGTGTCATCGGCATACAAATGATATTGGAAACCGTGGGACTTTACTAGGGAACCTATTGATGACGTGTAGATTGAGAAGAGAAGGGGACCGAGGACAGAGCTTTGCAGTACTCTGTCAGAAAGTGGTGACGGGGTAGAGGAGGCCCAGAGAAGGCTACGGTTTGACAAGTAGGAAGAGAGCCAAGAAAGGGCTGTGTCACAGATGCCGAAGGATTGGAGGGGTTTGGAGCAAAAGAGGGTGGTCAACAGTGTCAAAGGCTGCGGACAGATCAAGGAAGATAAGCAGAGAGAAGTGGCCTTTTGATTTTGCTGTAAGTAGGTCGTTGGTAACCTTAACAATAGCTGTCTCTGGAGTGATGGGGACGAAATCCAGATTGCAGTGGGTCAAGAAGGGAGTTTAACGTAGGGAAATGGGATAGGCGTGCATATACTATTTTTTCTAGAAGCTTTGATGCAAGAGGGAGGAGGGAAATAGGGCGGTAGTTGGATGGGGAGGTAGGATCAAGGGAAGATTTGTTGAGGATAGGTGTGACCAGTGCATGTTTCAGTGATGAGGGAAATATACCGGTGCTGAGGGAGAGGTTGAAAATGTGTGTTAGTATAGAGGGAAGGGTAGCAGAGAGGGAGGGGAGTAGCTGTGAGGGGATAGGGTCAAGGGGACAGGTAGTAAGGTTAGAGCGCAGTATAAGTGCCAAAACTTCTTCCTCAGTAACAGGGGAGAATGAGCTAAGTTTAAGGTTATGTGGGTTGTGGTTGAGTGAGAGCATTTGAGGGGGGGAGAGAATGGAATTATGTTGAGAGCTGATTTCATTTCTGATGGAGTCGATTTTGTTATTGAAGTGGCTGGCAAAGTCTTGAGCTGACAGAGAAGTTTTGGGTTTAAAGAAAGATTAGAGATAAGAGTAGAGAAGTAGTGTTGCTTATGGAGATTAAGGGCAGAATAGTAGGAGTTCAAGATGAATTTGTAATGAAGAAAATCAGGTTAACTCCGAGATTTTATCCAGTGCCGCTCAGCAGTACGGGAACATCTGCGTAGGTACAGTGTCAGAGGAGTCTGCCAGGGCCAAGGATGAGTGTGTGCTTTCCGAGCTATGGTAAGAGGGGCGAGATTGTCAAGGACGGATATAAGGATGGAATTATAGTGGCAGATTGTTCAGGGCAGGAAAAGGAGGAGAAGGATGAGAGGAGAGGTTTGAGGGAATTAGCAAGCTGTTGCTGATCTAATGACATAATGCTTCTGTGAAGTTTGGTGTGAGGAGTAGAAGGAGGGAGAGTTGTAGGGAAGGATGATATGTTGCAAGTAAGGAGATGGTGGTCAGAAAGAGGAAAGGGGGAGTTTGTGAAGTTTAAGAGAGTGCATCTATAGCTAAAGATCAGGTCAAGAGAGTGACCGTCTTTGTGAGTGGGAGAATCAGTCCATTGTGACAGACTGAAAGAGGAAGTGAGTTGCAGAAGTTGTTTTGCAGATGAGGCAGTGGAATTGTCAAGAGGGATGTTAAAGTCGCAAGAATGAGTGCAGGGGTGGCTGAGGAAAGGAAATAAGGTAGCCAGGCAGCCAAGTGATCTAGAAATTGAGTTGAGGAGCCAGGGGGTCGGCATATGACTGCAACACGTACAGAGAGAGGGGAGAATAAGCAAATCATGTGGGTTTCGAATAAGGGAAATGTGAGGGAAGAGTTGGGATGTATTCGTTGAAAGGTGCAACTAGAGGAAAGTAAAATACCTACACCACCTCCTTGTTTATTACCAGACCTAGGAGTGTGGCTGAAGTGGAGACCCCCATGTGACAGAGCAGCAGTGAATGCTGTGTCTAGGGGAGAGAGCCAGGTTTCTGTTAGGGCCAGAAGGTTGAGGGAGCAGGAGATGAAGAGGTCATGTATAGAAGTGAGCTTGTTGCAAACAGAGCGAGCGTTCCAGAGTGCGCAAGTGAAAGGGGTAGTGGCTTTTGATGCAAGAGGAATGTGAGTAAGGTTTGCAGAGTTTTGTTTTCTGAGTCTATGGGGTGGTACACATGGATGTGCACGGCTAGGCAATGGTTGGGGACCAGGATTAGGGGAGATGTCACCAGCAATAAGTAAAAGCAAGAGGGAGAGTGACATGAGATGAGATACAGATTTGCAGTAGTGAGACTGCTTTTGAGACAAGCTGCAGGGGGGAGAGAGAGTGTTTAGGAATAGGTAAAGTTCATGAGTACAAAAGTAAGGTGAGTTTAAGAGAGATGGGCTAATGAACAGTGCAGGTGGAGAGGGAGACGGAGTAATTGTAGTAATAATGTAGTTTGTTATAGAGACATGAGGTAGCAAAAATGATTATGAATAAATTGAGCATTTTTTACAAAAGTGGGAACCAGTTAAGAACACAAGACACAACAGAATTACAGTAGCAATTGCATAAGAAAACAAAAGGGTATATGAAACATAATTTTACATAAGTACTTGCCTTGTGTCTTGCCCCTTGCTCAATCCTTGTTCAATTCTTGTATAATAATATTGTTAATGCCTCACCCAGTTCAATGCACAGCCCAATCTAGTGTGAAATATATGCAGGGAGGGCAGTCAGCTGAGTCCAGTAAATTTAGTTGATTGCTAATCAAAGACAATTGGAAAGGCCAATTGGAAAGTTAGGTTTTGGTCTGGTCAGGGTGAGATGTTAAGTAAGCAGACAATAAAATGTGGAGGGGGTTAAAACTGTGGCATAAGACAGCTATAAATTTTAGAATAATAACAAGTATTTCTAAGGATTGAGCATCACATGGCAATTAACAAAACATTAGAAGTAAGACATTGGATAATAGTACATCAAATGTAGGACTAAATTAACCAACTAAAATCATTTGCTCTATGTAAATATTCACAGACAAAATAGAGTTACAGGAGAGGAAAAACACCAGAGTGCAGTGAATACTTTGCAGAGTAACAAGGAATATATTCACATACCAAAATAGAGTTACAGGAGAGGAAAAACACCAGAGTGCAGTGAATACTTTGCAGAGTGACAAGGAATATATTCACATACCTGAAATTAGAAGAGAGAGTAGGGTTAGCTTGATGTAGTGTGCATTTCTTCAGCAGATGTCAATAGGCAGCATGGTGTCGTAATAAGCAGCACTCTGGTGAGTACTGAGTAGAATTCTTATATAATTCTATTGTTAATGCCTCACTTATAAAATGTTAACTTTGAAAATGTGAACATATGTTGTTATAGCAATGCACAGCCCAGCCAGGACCATAATAGATTCCCTATCTATGAAAATATTTCTGACAGAGGTCAGAAAATCCAAGATTCTTATCTCTTGCCTCTCTCTGCAGTCTACTTTTCGGCCATCAGTGGCTCAATGTATGGAGGTAATTGGTCTGATGGTCGCTTCCATGGACATCATTCCCTTTGCTTGATTCCATTTGAGTAAGCGGCCCTTCTCTGAACTTTTTCTAGTTCTGCAATATCTTTTTTTGCAATCGATCCCCAGAACTGCACTCCATACTCAAGGTGAGGTCTTACCAGGGCTTTATATAGTGACAGAATTATGCTTTCCTCCCTTGAATCAATGCCTCTTTTAATACATGCTAGTATCTTATTAGCCTTTGAAGCCGCTGCCCTGCATTGTGCACCCATCTTTAGCTTGTTATCTATTACTACCCCCAAATCCCTTTCCACCTCTGTTTGGCTAAGTCTTGTCCCATTTAAAAAATATGTTGCCTGCTTATTTTTACTTCCAAAATGTAGAACCTTGCATTTTCCCGTATTAAATCTCATTTTCAATTTACTTGCCCATACTTCTAATTTTTGCAGATCCCTTTGTAACGAAACTTCATCCTGCTCTGACCTAATGACCTTACTTAACTTAGTATCATTTGCAAAAATAGAGATGTTGCTATTTAATTCTTGCTCCAAGTCATTTATAAAAATATTAAAAAGAACAGGGCCCAGTACTGATCCCTGGGGGACTCCACTGATTACCTTTGTCCAATCTGAGTATGATCCATTTACTACTACTCATTGCTCCCTATCTTTTATCCAGTTATTTATCCATGAGCTAACATTTTCAGCTATTTCCAGTCCCTTAATTTTGTGCATTAATCTCTCATGTGGCACTGTATCAAATGCCTTTGCAAAATCTAAGTATATCACATCAACTGATTCCCCTTTATCTATATTTTTACTTACTTCCTCGTATAATCTAATTAGATTAGTTTGACACGATCTATTTCTCCTAAAACCATGCTGATTAGAACTCATAATCTTGTTTACATGAATATGCTCGTCAATATAATCCCTTATAATCCCTTCAAATATCTTCCCCACTATTGATGTCAGACTAACTGGTCTATAGCTTCCTGGATCATCCCTGCTTCCCTTTTTGAAGAGTGGCACCACATCAGCTTTGCACCAATCCTGTGGTACCATGCCTGAGAATGAGTCTTGAAAAATTAAAAGTAGTGATTTGTCTATAACAGTGCTAAATTCCCTTAACACCCTTGGGTGTATTCCATCTGGGCCTAGAGTTTTATTTACCTTAATATTATCCAGTTTTTTCCTGATATCCTCTAAACATAACCCAGTTAATGGTGTGTATGGACTAGCATGTTCTGTTTTGTTCCAAAGTATCATCCAATGGTTCCTCTCTTGTGTATACTAAAGAAACAAACTGGTTTAGTACAGCAGCCTACTCCTTGTCATTATTTATCATGCTACCCTCCACACATTTTAATGTACCTATATTAGGGTTAGACTTAGAATCCTTTGCATTTGATTTTTTATTTTCAATTTTGACTAATTTGATTGCTTTTTTGCATGCTTTGTTACATTCCTTATAAATATGGAATGTTGAGGCTGTACTATTTTCTTTGAATAATTTAAATGCCCTACATTTTTTCCTAATTTCTCTTAACACTTGTGTCATTGATCACTCATCAGAACTTGTAAGTGCCATTTTTTACATTGTGTATTATACTTTGAAAGTATGTATATGTGAATTTAGAATTAAAGATAAACATTGATGCTGACATTTGGACACACTGTAATATTTTAGACAAGGATTTTAAAATTCGAATTGATGTTTGTTTGATTCAATATAATCTTAAAGTGAAGGTCAATTTTGATAAATTAGCGGCTGCCAGAATGAAAAAGTAAATTTTTGAAGAAAGAGTCAAATGTCAATTTTGATGAATTAAAGTGCCCTTGTTTTTAATAGGATTATTAAAAACCGGGCACTTATTCATCAAAATGGTCGCACATTACTACTGCTCCGTAGAAATTCTTTCTTTATCAGCTTAAATGGAGACTCGGTTAAACAAAAAGTGGGACTGAGGTTCAGAGAAACTAAACTTAACTGGTTGGGCAGTCGGAGCCAAGAAGACGGCGAGATAACCGAGCTGGGTACTTCACTAGCAGGTCATCTAGTGCAGAAGCTATTACGAAGCGGCCATCTTCTAGCCCTCGTGGCATAGTATAGCCCTAAGAGCTCAAAACTCCTCCATATACTGCATACCAAGATTTTTTGGGACACCTCAGAAGAACGACTACGTTTTCAACTTCTCCCTCTAACACCATTAAGGACCCCGCGACTTGTACACTTACCAATATGGAGGGGCTCTGTAGTACGGTGGTTACAGTGCTACAGGATGCAAGGAGAGAGCTTATTCACATAATAATGAGCCATACCTGCCTTCAACATCCCACTACTGAGCCACCGGGGAGTCCAAAGATGGAACCTATTTGCGATGTTGAAGACTATGAGATGGGCGAGCAGCGGAAATCGTGCTCATATCCCTGGCAGATGTCAGTTAAAACTCCCGTGAAGGGGGGGTGTGTCTGGGCTATGGCCTAAGATGGCTGCTAAACTGGGAGCTCTGTAAGGAAAAATTACAATCCACCTTGTAATTAAGATTTTGCACGTCCATCCAGAAAGAAATTGATCTTCATGAAGTGCATAACGCACTGCTGGATTGGACTATACCTATATTGAGAGAAAATAAGCTTCCCAGACCGGACCGCGGAGATCTCTTGGCGGCCTACAAAGAAAGAGAACTCAGCCTCGGGGAACCGGGGTAAGCAGCCTAAACATTGTGCCTCTGCATCTACTTTAACCTGCAATAAGATCTGCAACATGAGGGATGTTTCTATTATCATAAGAGACCTGCTCCTCGATCTCGAGCACAAGTTTTGCAGCAGATTAGACCGCCTTGCGGCCCTCATGGAGCATGTGCATACAGAGACAGCAACGTTTAAGCCGGAGGTGGCGACAGCGATAGATCCTAACAATCAAGGAGAAATTTTACGGTCTACTGTGGCCCAGCTTACTGCAGATGGAGCTCTGCTATATCCACAACCGACGGCCTGTGTGGGATCCTACCTTGTATCTTGGCCCGGCTCTGGGGGACACAGACGGCCCCCTGGGGAAGAGATCCACACGGAGGCAGCTGCAAGGCATTTTGACACAGAGTCCGAGGACTGGATAAGGGAGACCTCTCAATGTATGGCTGACTTCCAGCGGGGGCGGAACTTGCTTGCAACCTTTTCTTTTCAGATTAGTTCAGTATGGGATACCAAACCCTCTCTGGATGTTGACAGGGAAATAAGGGCCAGTTATGGACAAGGGGGGACCCAGCTAATCCTGGTTCGATTGCAAGGTATCCCTTGGTTTGCAGTGAGACTCTGTGGACCTCCGGGAAGGGTAATTACTAGTCCCTGTAATAGGCAAGGTGTGGGCTAGGTTATCAGGATGCCTCAAGGCAGATTCCAGACTTATTGCCCGCATAAAACTTTGCCATTAGGACATCCTGAGCATAATAGCTACCTATAGTGACTCAAGTGAATGGAAAACTGAGACTGTTATACTATCCCCACTATAGGCTAGGAAACCTATTTATCATTTTCTATGATGCTCGAGAGACGTTTTCAGTATAGATAATAGGTTAGGTCCTCGCAAGAAACTTAGGTGCACTCCATTGCAGCTTCTCTTGTTACGCAAAAGGTCTGATAGCCAACTACACAGTACTTAATTTAGATTGTTATTTTCATAACCTTTAGCTATCCATTTGCTTAAGCTATGTGTGAGCTCTAACTATATAAACATGATTGCTACCATTAGCATGTCCACTTTAAACAGTTTTTGTCTCATAGCTAATGGAGCCTGGCGATATTATGTTATGCTCTATAAGAGGTTATATATTTACATATATGTACTGTTGGTTTTCTTTACCTAAGATGTGTTTAGTGACGATGCATTCATAAGTTATTGTAGTTCTCTTTCTTAACTATATGATATACGCTGCAGTTCGCCTCTAACACTTTGTAGTTTATTATGCTAGCCTTAATGAGTTGCTCATCAGAGGCTACAGCTGATAGGGCTTCCTGCACGATATTTTTAGGTTATAACAGATACTACTCTTTGCTATTTTTTCCTCACAGTTAAATGGACCCTGCCATATATGACACTATGCACTAAGGGGAGCTATTTATTGATATATACGTACTGTTATTCCCCTTATCTGAAGTGTCTAGGGATTATGTAACCATAAGCATAGTGCAGTTTCTTCTCCCAGTTATGTAAGGTGTGTTAGAGTTTAACTCAAATATATTGTAACTTACTGTTCATAGTGTGTTTGTATCTGAAAGCTGCATTTTTTCATAACTGTTGCATATACCGACTGCATATTTCTGTGTTCCAAACTCACAACTGTGCCTTAACTATTTAGAAATCATAATTTGATGCCCACATGTCGGCTTATTAGCTGCAGCTGTTATTTTGATCAATATAAGGTCTGTGAATGACCTATCAAGTTCTTTGTGTATGAGAAAAAATGAAGAAAAACAAGGTTCTACCTCTTATATGGGATCCAAAAGTGGTCCCTTATTTATAATTTGCCTTCCATAAGGTTTAGGTGTAGGAGGGGTCTAAAAGAGGCCCTCATTATCAGCTGGAAGGCATAATATGTTATACTGTATTGTAAGATGTGAATAATAACAATGTGGTTCTTGCTATTATCTGTAGTGGGATATGGTGCCCAATGTTTTGTACTGTATACAAATGTCATTTTTGCACCAGTGCTTCACATTGTAATATATTTATTATGTACTGCTTGGTGAACCTTAATAAAAATTATTTAAAAAAAAAAAAAAAAAACTCCTGTGACGGAACAGGTGACCGTCGCAGAGCATGGATTACAGGGAGTCATCACGGCCTCCCGGTCCTTCACTGGAAAAGCAACTGCCGGAGAGGAAGTATCCATCGACGCTGTTTGGAGTTCTAAAGCGGTGTACAATTAGCTGGAGTACAGGCAAACAGCGACGAGCCGAGGAACAAACTGAGGCTCTTACAATATGGTCACTGCGACTGGTTTGCCATAATCCAGGACTGGGTATCTGTGGCCATGCTAAAGCCGGTATTGGGTAAGAGGCTAAACAGGCGGTCATCATAATCAGTTTATGCTAACTTTTCCCACATTAATGACCGCTGCAACCTATATACATTAGGCTCTCAGAAAACGAGAAATGAAATTACTACGCCTTCGACTGATTCTGAAAGGGGACTAAACCAAGATCTAGACTTGTTTATTAGTTTACGGTTTCTGTCATAGGCTCTGTTATTTCAAATGTTCTTTTCTCCAACATAGGTGTGTCCGGTCCACGGCGTCATCCTTACTTGTGGGATATTCTCTTCCCCAACAGGAAATGGCAAAGAGCCCAGCAAAGCTGGTCACATGATCCCCCCTAGGCTCCGCCTTCTCCAGTCATTCTCTTTGCCGTTGTACAGGCAACATCTCCACGGAGATGGCTTAGAGTTTTTTGGTGTTTAAATGTAGTTTTATTCTTCAATCAAGAGTTTGTTATTTTAAAATAGTGCTGGTATGTACTATTTACTCTGAAACAGAAAGGAGATGAAGATTTCTGTTTGTAAGAGGAAGATGATTTTAGCAACCGTTACTAAAATCGATGGCTGTTTCCACACAGGACTGTTGAGATGAAGTAACTTCAGTTGGGGGGAACAGTGTGCAGACTTTTGCTGCTTGAAGTATGACACATTTCTAACAAGACTTGGTAATGCTGGAAGCTGTCATTTTCCCTATGGGATCCGGTAAGCCATTTTAATAACAAGTTATAAAGGGCTTCACAAGGGCTTTAAAGACTGGTAGACATTTTTCTGGGCTAAAACGTTTGTTTTATAAACATGTTTAATGGTTTGTTACTTTGAGGAGTTATTTTTATCTTGGGAATTTTGATAAAAAAACGGCAGGCACTGTATTGGACACCTTTTTCACTGGGGGCCTTCTCTAGTCATAGGCAGAGCCTCAGTTTCGCGCCACTAATGCGCAGTTGTTTTTTGGGAAGCAAAGCATGCAGATGCATGTGTGAGGAGCTCTGATACACTGAAAAAGCGTGCTGAAGGCGTCATTTGGTATCGTATTCCCCTCTGGGCTTGGTTGGGTCTCAGCAAAGCAGATACCAGGGACTGTATAGGGGTTAAATGTAAAAACGGCTCCGGTTCCGTTATTTTAAGAGTTAAGACTTTCATATTTGGTGTGCAATACTTTTAAGGCTTTATGACACTGTGGTGAAATTTTGATGAATTTTGGACAATTCCTTCATACTTTTTCGCATATTCAGTAATAAAGTGTGTTCAGTTTAAAATTTAAAGTGACAGTAACGGTTTTATTTTAAAACGTTTTTTGTACTTTGTTATCAAGTTTATGCCTGTTTAACATGTCTGTACCATCAGATAGACTATGTTCTGTATGTCAGGAGGCCAAAGTTCCTTCTCATTTAAATAGATGTGATGCATGTGATAGTGAAAATGATGCCCAAGATGATTCCTCTAGTGAGGGGAGTAAGCATGGTACTGCATCATCCCCTTATGTGTCTACACCAGTCTTGCCCACACAAGAGGCCCCTAGTACATCTAGTGCGCCAATTCTCCTTACTATGCAACAATTAACGGCTGTAATGGATAATTCTATTAAAAACATTTTAGCCAAAATGCCCACTTATCAGCGAAAGCGCGACTGCTCTGTTTTAGATACTGAAGAGCATGAGGGCGCCGATGATACTGGTTCTGACATGCCCTTACACCAGTCTGAAGGGGCTAGGGAGGTTTTGTCTGAGGGAGAAATTTCAGATTCAGGAAAAATTTCTCAACAAGCTGAACCTGATGTTATTACGTTCAAATTTAAATTGGAACATCTCCGCGCTCTGCTTAAGGAGGTGTTATCTACTCTGGATGATTGTGACAATTTGGTCATTCCAGAGAAATTATGTAAGATGGACAAGTTCCTAGAGGTCCCGGTGCCCCCCGAAGCTTTTCCTATACCCAAGCGGGTGGCGGATATTGTAAACAAAGAATGGGAAGGGCCCGGCATACCTTTTGTCCCTCCCCCTATATTTAAGAAATTGTTTCCTATAGTCGACCCCAGAAAGGACTTATGGCAGACAGTCCCTAAGGTCGAGGGGGCGGTCTCTACTTTAAACAAACGCACTACTATCCCTATAGAAGATAGTTGTGCTTTCAAAGATCCTATGGATAAAAAGTTAGAAGGTTTGCTTAAAAAGATGTTTGTTCAGCAAGGTTACCTTCTACAGCCAATTTCATGCATTGTTCCTGTTACTACAGCAGCGTGTTTCTGGTTTGATGAACTAGAAAAGTCGCTAGATAAAGATACCTCTTATGAGGAGATTATGGACAGAATTAGTGCTCTTAAATTGGCTAACTCTTTTACTCTAGACGCTACCCTGCAATTAGCTAGATTAGCGGCGAAAAATTCAGGGTTTGCTATTGTGGCGCGCAGAGCGCTTTGGCTAAAGTCTTGGTCAGCGGAGGCGTCATCCAAGAACAAATTGCTTAATATTCCTTTCAAGGGGAAAACGCTGTTTGGCCCTGACTTGAAAGAGATTATTTCAGATATCACTGGGGGAAAGGGCCATGCCCTTCCTCAGGATAGGTCTTTCAAGGCTAAAAATAAGCCTAATTTTCGTCCCTTTCGTAGAAACGGACCAGCCTCAAGTTCTACACCCTCTAAGCAAGAGGGTAATACGTCTCAAGCCAAGCCAGCCTGGAGGCCAATGCAAGGCTGGAACAAAGGTAAGCAGGCCAAGAAACCTGCTACTGCTACAAAGACAGCATGAGATGTTGGCCCCCGATCCGGCCGGATCTGGTGGGGGGCAGACTTTCTCTCTTCGCTCAGGCATGGGCAAGAGATGTTCTGGATCCTTGGGCCCTAGAAATAGTCTCCCAAGGTTATCTTCTGGAATTCAAGGAGCTACCCCCAAGGGGAAGGTTCCACAGGTCTCAATTGTCTTCAGACCACATAAAAAAACAGGCATTCTTACATTGTGTAGAAGACCTGTTAAAAATGGGAGTGATTCATCCTGTTCCATTAAAAGAACAAGGGATGGGATTCTACTCCAATCTGTTCATAGTTCCCAAAAAAGAGGGAACATTCAGACCAATCTTGGATCTCAAGATCTTAAACAAATTTCTCAGGGTTCCATCGTTCAAAATGGAAACCATTCGAACAATTCTTCCTACCATCCAGGAAGGTCAATTCATGACCACGGTGGATTTAAAGGATGCGTATCTACATATTCCTATCCACAAGGAACATCATCAGTTCCTAAGGTTCGCCTTTCTGGACAAACATTACCAGTTTGTGGCACTTCCATTCGGATTAGCCACTGCCCCAAGAATTTTCACAAAGGTACTAGGGTCCCTTCTAGCGGTGCTAAGACCGAGGGGCATTGCAGTAGTACCTTACTTGGACGACATTCTGATTCAAGCGTCGTCCCTGCCACAAGCAAAGGCTCATACGGACATTGTCCTAGCCTTTCTCAGATCTCACGGGTGGAAAGTGAACGTAGAGAAAAGTTCTCTATCTCCGTCAACAAGAGTCCCCTTCTTGGGAACAATAATAGACTCCTTAGAAATGAAGATTTTTCTGACAGAAGCCAGAAAATCAAAACTTCTAAACTCTTGTCAAGTACTTCATTCTGTTCTTCTTCCTTCCATAGCGCAGTGCATGGAAGTAATAGGTTTGATGGTTGCGGCAATGGACATAGTTCCTTTTGCGCGAATTCATCTAAGACCATTACAACTGTGCATGCTCAGACAGTGGAATGGGGATTATACAGACTTGTCTCCAACGATACAAGTAGATCAGAGGACCAGAGATTCACTCTGTTGGTGGCTGACCCTGGACAACCTGTCACAAGGGATGAGCTTCCGCAGACCAGAGTGGGTCATTGTCACGACCGACGCCAGTCTGGTGGGCTGGGGCGCGGTCTGGGAACCCCTGAAAGCTCAGGGTCTTTGGTCTCGGGAAGAATCTCTTCTACCGATAAACATTCTGGAACTGAGAGCGATATTCAATGCTCTCAAGGCTTGGCCTCAGCTAGCAAAGGCCAAATTCATAAGGTTTCAATCAGACAACATGACGACTGTTGCGTATATCAACCATCAGGGGGGAACAAGGAGTTCCCTGGCGATGGAAGAAGTGACCAAAATAATTCAATGGGCGGAGACTCACTCCTGCCACTTGTCTGCAATCCACATCCCAGGAGTGGAAAATTGGGAAGCGGATTTTCTGAGTCGTCAGACATTTCATCCGGGGGAGTGGGAACTCCATCCGGAAATCTTTGCCCAAATAACTCAATTATGGGGCATCCCAGACATGGATCTGATGGCGTCTCGCCAGAACTTCAAGGTTCCTTACTACGGGTCCAGATCCAGGGATCCCAAGGCGGCTCTAGTGGATGCACTAGTAGCACCTTGGACCTTCAACCTAGCTTATGTGTTCGCACCGTTTCCTCTCATTCCCAGGCTGGTAGCCAGGATCAAACAGGAGAGGGTATCGGTGATTTTGTTAGCTCCTGCGTGGCCACGCAGGACTTGGTATGCAGACCTGGTGAATATGTCATCGGCTCCACCATGGAAGCTACCTCTGAGACAGGACCTTCTTGTTCAAGGTCCGTTCGAACATCCGAATCTGGCCTCACTCCAACTGACTGCTTGGAGATTGAACGCTTGATTTTATCAAAGCGAGGGTTCTCAGATTCTGTCATTGATACTCTTGTTCAGGCTAGAAAGCCTGTAACTAGAAAAATCTACCATAAAATATGGAAAAGATATATCTGTTGGTGTGAATCTAAAGGATTCCCATGGAACAAGATAAAGATTCCTAGGATTCTATCCTTTCTTCAAGAAGGTTTGGAGAAAGGATTATCTGCAAGTTCTTTGAAGGGACAGATTTCTGCTTTATCTGTTTTACTTCACAAAAAGCTGGCGGCTGTGCCAGACGTTCAAGCTTTTGTTCAGGCTCTGGTTAGAATCAAGCCTGTTTACAAAAATTTGACTCCTCCCTGGAGTCTCAATCTAGTTCTTTCAGTTCTTCAGGGGATTCCGTTTGAACCCCTACATTCCGTTGATATAAAGTTATTATCTTGGAAAGTTTTGTTTTTGGTTGCAATTTCTTCTGCAAGAAGAGTTTCAGAGTTATCTGCTCTGCAGTGTTCTCCTCCATATCTGGTGTTCCATGCAGATAAGGTGGTTTTGCGTACTAAACCTGGTTTTCTTCCGAAAGTTGTTTCTAACAAAAATATTAACCAGGAGATAGTCGTGCCTTCTTTGTGTCCTAATCCAGTTTCAAAGAAGGAACGTTTATTGCACAACTTGGATGTAGTTCGTGCTCTGAAATTTTACTTAGCAGCTACTAAGGATTTCAGACAAACATCTTCTTTGTTTGTTGTTTATTCTGGTAAAAGGAGAGGTCAAAAAGCAACTTCTACCTCTCTCTCTTTCTGGCTTAAAAGCATTATCCGATTGGCTTATGAGACTGCCGGACGGCAGCCTCCTGAAAGAATCACAGCTCACTCCACTAGGGCTGTGGCTTCCACATGGGCCTTCAAGAACGAGGCTTCTGTTGATCAGATATGTAAGGCAGCGACTTTGTCTTCACTGCACACTTTTACCAAATTCTACAAATTTGATACTTTTGCTTCATCTGAGGCTATTTTTGGGAGAAAGGTTTTGCAGGCCGTGGTGCCTTCCATCTAGGCGACCTGATTTGTTCCCTCCCATCATCCGTGTCCTAAAGCTTTGGTATTGGTTCCCACAAGTAAGGATGACGCCGTGGACCGGACACACCTATGTTGGAGAAAACAGAATTTATGCTTACCTGATAAATTACTTTCTCCAACGGTGTGTCCGGTCCACGGCCCGCCCTGGTTTTTAATCAGGTCTGATGATTTATTTTCTCTAACTACAGTCACCACGGTATCATATGATTTCTCCTATGCATATTCCTCCTTTACGTCGGTCGAATGACTGGGGAAGGCGGAGCCTAGGGGGGATCATGTGACCAGCTTTGCTGGGCTCTTTGCCATTTCCCGTTGGAGAAAGTAATTTATCAGGTAAGCATAAATTCTGTTTTTCTACAATTTAACTGCTATATTACGAGTCTTGCGTTAGGGTTAAAAAGCAGCGTTGAGAAGTCCCAACGCTGCTTTTTAACTCTTGCTGGTATTACGAGTCTTGCAGGTACAGGTGTACCGCTCACTTTTTTGACGCGACTCTAAAATACCGCAAATCCACTTACGTCAATTGCGTATCCTATATTTTCAATGGGATTTTCCTAACGCCGGTATTACGAGTCTTCCTAAAAGTGAACGGTACACCCTCTCCTGTCAAGACTCATACCGCATTTGAAAGTCAGTAGTTAAGAGTTTTATGGGCTAACGCCGTAGCATAAAACTCTTAACTAAAGTGCTAAAAAGTACACTAACACCCATAAACTACCTATTAACCCCTAAACCGAGGCCCCCCCACATCTCAAACTGTTAAATTTAAATTTTAACCCCTAATCTGCCAAACCGGACATCGCCGCCACTTTAATAAATATATTAACCCCTAAACCGCCGCACTCCCACCTCACAAACACGGGTTAAATTTTATTAACCCCTAATCTGCCATCCCTAACATCGCCGACACCTACCTACATTTATTAACCCCCTAATATGCCGCCCCCAACGTCACCGCAACCTAACTACATTTATTAACCCCTAATATGCAGCCCCCAATGTCGCCGCCACTATATTAAATGTATTA
This sequence comes from Bombina bombina, assembly GCF_027579735.1. Classification (NCBI taxonomy): domain Eukaryota; kingdom Metazoa; phylum Chordata; class Amphibia; order Anura; family Bombinatoridae; genus Bombina; species Bombina bombina. Next base: position 273,810,211 of record NC_069503.1, read on the forward strand.
ACCCCTAAATCTAAGTCTAACCCTAAACCTAACACCCCCCTGACTTAAATATAATTTAAATAAATATAAATAAAATTACTATTATTAACTAAATTATTCCTATTTAAAACTGAATACTTACCTTTAAAATAAGCCCTAAGATAGCTACAATATAACTAATAGTTACACTAGGTACAATAGTTATTAAATAGTTTTTAACTATTTAATAACTACCTAGCTAAAATAAAGACAAATTTACCTTTAAAATAAAACTTAACCTAAGTTACAATTACAGCTAACACTACACTATAAATTTATTACCTAAATTAAATTAAATTAATTACAATTAAATAAAATAAACTAAAGTACAAAAACAAACACTAAATTACAGAAAATAATTACAAGTTTTTTAAACTAATTACACCTAATCTAATCCCCCTAATAAAATAAAAAAGCCCCCCAAAATAATAAAAAGCCCTACCCTATACTAAATTACAATTAGCCCTTAAAAGGGCCTTTTGCGGGGCATTGCCCCAAAGTAATCTGCTCTTTTACCTGTAAAAAAAGTACAATACCCCCCAACATTAAACCCACCACCCACACACCCAACCCTACTCTAAACCCCACCCAATACCCCCTTAATAAAACCTAACACTAACCACTTGAAGATCACCCTACCTTGAGAAGTCTTCACCCAAGCGGGTCAAAGTCCTCTACGAAGCTGGGCGAAGTGGTCTTCCAGAAGGGCAGAAGTCTTCATCCAGACGGCATCTTCTATCTTCATCCGTCCGTCACGGAGCGGCTCCATCTTCAAGACATCCGACGCGGAGCATCCTCTTCAAACGACGTCCAACTGAAGAATGAAGGTTCCTTTAAATGACGTCATCCAAGATGGCGTCCCTTCAATTCCGATTGGCTGATAGAATTCTATCAGCCAATCGGAATTAAGGTAGAAAAAATCCTATTGGCTGATGTTATTCCTTTTTCCATTTTCCTTTTGGTCGAATGACTGGGGATTATGGGTAGGGGAGTGACACGTAACAGCTTTGCTGTGGTGCTCTTTGCCTCCTCCTGCTGGCCAGGAGTGATATTCCCACTAGTAATTGATGACGTTGTGGACTCTCCATTTCCGAAAAGAAAGAAATTTATCAGGTAAGCATACATTTCGTTTTTCTCAGGTCCCTGTCAGAAATTGCAGTGGAAGTGTCATACCATGCAGGGCTGGTCTGTTACACAGCAAGAGCGATCCTGGAGGGTAAGTCCTTTTATTTATAAAGGGATAGACCCTAGTAGGGCTCATTTTCCTCTAAGGACAGGACTCAGTCTGGTCACAGTGTGACACATAGACCCTCTATGGGATCAGGGGTTAGCAATTTACCTTAGGTATGGAGATGTGTGGGAGCTTTGGGGCTTATGTGCTGCTTTACACGGGAGCACTTGTGAAGGGTACCGGATAATTTTTGGCTCAGGGCTGTATCGGAGGAACTTGTCAAATCATTTTACTTTCTCTTTTGACTGTTGCGCAGTTGTTATTTCACAGCGCGCATTTTCTTAGTTAGCAGGGTCGGCTCCTATTGCGTACCACGTGATCGGGGGAAATTCACTAGCGAATCGGTCCGGTCTCCTTCAGGCTGCTTTTTTGATCAACAGAGTCCAGAAGGGTCTTTTCTGAGACACTAGGAGGTGGTGAAGCAGCTTTTGGGAGAAAGGTTTTGCAGGTAGTGGTGCCCTCAGATTAGGGTCCACCTTTTTTTCTTTAGTGTCCTCCCGTTAATTCATTTAATGTCCTCTGTAGCTTGGGTATTGTTTCCCAACAGTATGGAATAAAGTGGTGGACTCTCCCTGCCTTTGGAAAGAAAACAAAATTTATGGTTACCAGAAAAATTCCTTTCTTTCCTGGCAGGGAGAGTCCACGACCCAGCCCGTAAGAATTTTTGTTTGGACGGCCCCTATTTTTATTTCTTCTGGCACCTTTATACCCTGATGTTGCTCCTGCTTTTCCTCGTTCCCTCGGCCAAATGACTGGGGGGGATGGGGGAAGTGGGAGGGATATTTAAGCCTTTGGCTGGGGTGTCTTTGCCTCCTCCTGGTGGCCAGGTGTTGTAATCCCAACAGTAAGGAATGAAGTCATGGACTCTCCCTGCCAGAAAAGAAAGGAATTTATCTGGTAAGCATACATTTTGTTTTTAGCTTGAAAGCTGTTTCACTGAACAAGGTTCTGGGTGTGAAGGAAAGACACATACGTTACAATATAATACTCAAAAATAGAAAGGTTTTGTGTGATGACTCTCCTTTCGGCAAGGTTTTGATAATTAGGCCCTAAATGTATTTGCCGTTGCTCAAGTAAACCCTGACGTGACACTGTCACAAAATGTACACTAAATTAGTTAGAGAAGGAGCGCCTCATAGTGATCTCCGTTTGCAAATGTGGTATAAGGTGATAAAGAATAACACAGTTGTGGTGGCACTTAGAAAGTGCAAACAGGCAGGCTGACACTCTCAGTAGTCAGCTAACTGGATACTTCTCCCGTATCAGGGCGGATATATTCTCCGTTCAGCGTCTAAACAGGAACAGGATAGTATGCAGCTTCCAGCAAGCACAGGTCAGCAATGAACTGGATACAAATCACTTGTATAGTGATAACATACAAAGTTACTTCCGTGGAAGTAAAAAGGCGGACACCTCCGTGATAAAGATTAGAAACAGGGTTTAATAGTGCAACGAGTTTAGACGCTGATCGGAGAATATATCCGCCCTGATACGGGAGAAGTATCCAGTTAGCTGACTACTGAGAGTGTCAGCCTGCCTGTTTGCACTTGCTAAGTGCCACCACAATTGTGTTATTCTTTATCACCTTATACCACATTTGCAAACGGAGATCACTATGAGGCGCCCCTTCTCTTTCTAATCTAGATCATCACAGTGAATTGAGATCGTTCTCCACAAGTGGAGCTGCCTTATATCATTCCAAGAATTGGAGTCTTACTACCATTACTCACCCTTCAACGGACCCCCGTTTTTTTATATGGACTGCTTCCATCTAAGAATTAACAATTATTTTTAGCTATTTTAATGCTTGTGCATATTGTATTATACTTGTCAAGATATTACATTTTTATCAACGTTAATTTGTGTATATTTGTAGTAGTATTTCCACTAACTATATCCTCATTCTTTACATTTTCTTTGGGAATTCATTTCCATCCTATCCTATTAAGAGTACGCCACCTTCCTAGGTTTATTTTACCTAGTAAAAATGTACACTAAGTTTACTGTATGTGCTGTGAAATATACCCAAGATTTAATTATCTAATGTATTACAAATAAATAAACCGTAGGACTAAACACAATAACTTTAAATAACATAAAGAGATATGTGTTGCATTTTTAGTCAGTAAAATGTAAGAAGAACAAAATGTGTACTGCTTGGTGCTGATGTTATCTTCATCATTGGTACAAATGTTTAAAATTATCTAAACTTAATGAACTTCCAGTGGAAACTTTTTAGTGGTTTGTAAAGCATTGATATTTCTTTATTATGCACAGAACATGTCCCAAGGTTAAAATCAGAGCAGCTAAAGGGACATTAAACCCAAATTTTTTCTTTCGTGATTCAGATAGAGAATACAATGTTAAACTACTTTCTAATTTACTTCTATTATCTAATTTGCTTTTATCTCTTGATATGCTTTCCTGAAAATCATATCTAGATAGTCTCAGGTGCTGCTGATTGGTGGCTGCACATAGATGCCTCGTGTTATTGGCTGACCCATGTGCATTGTTATTTCTTTAACAAAGGATATCTAAAGAATGAAGCAAATTAATTAATAGAAGTACATTTGAATGTTGTTTAAATTTGTATTCTCTGTCTGAATCATGAAATAAAATTTTGGTTTTAATGTCCCTTCAAGGGACATTTTAAGTCACATGATCATGCATCATCATCTGTCAGTGCATGCTCCATATAGACTTTTCTTTTAAATGGGTTTACATGGAGTAATTTCTGGTTTATATTGTATTTAGAAAACATACTTACCAATGTTTTTTTTTTAATCGTGTTCTTTGCTTTGATCAATACACCATTAACCAATTTAGTGTAATTTTCCTGACAAAACACGTAATTTATTCATATTCCCTTTTTTTGTTTATTTGCTTAGAAACTCTATCAAGAAAGCTCACGTACACGGATTAACTTTTGGCCTTTCTCAAGCTATCATGTTCTTTGCTTATGCTGGCTGTTTTCGATTTGGTGCATTTTTAGTAGCAAACAAATATATGGGCTTTGAGGATGTTTTTCTGTAAGTATCTATAAATTCTAAAAATATTTATTTGCCATTTTTTAAATGTTGGAGTTTTTTTATTTAAAGGGGCACGCAAGTCAAAATTAAACATTTGTGATTCAGATAGAGGAGCCTATCTATCAAGCTCCGTACAGAGCTTGAGGGCCCATGGTTCTGGCGAGTCTTCAGACTCGCCAGTAAACCAGTTATGAAGCAGCGGTCTAAAGACAGCTGCTCCATAACCCTGTCCACCTGCTCTGATGAGGCGGACAGAGATCGCTGGAATTCAAACCGATCGAGTACGATCGGGTTAATTGACACCCCCCTGCTGGAGGCTGATTGGCGAGTCTGCAGGGGGCAGTGTTGCACTCTTGTGAGCTGCTGGTGCAATGCTGAATACAGAGAGCGTATTGCTCTCTGCATTCAGCGATGTCTGTCGGACCTGATCCGCACTGTTGGATCAGGTCTGACAGACATTTCATAAATAGGCCCCAGAGCGTGCAATTTTAAACAACTTTCCAATTTACTTGCATTAACAAAATGTGCACAGTCTTTTTATATTTACACTTTTGGAGTCATCAGTTCCTACTGAGCATGCGCACAAATTCACAGAAAATACGCCTATGCATTTGTGATTGGCTGATAGCTGTCACATGATACAGGAGGAGTGGAAATAAACATAATTTTAAAATTTATCAGAATAAAAATCTACTACTTATTTGAAGTTCAGACTAAGTGCTATTGCATTGTCTTTTTATTGTGCATTAGTTCTTTATGCAAATCTACTGTATTTACTGGCCCTTTAAACTTACTGGCTACAAGCTGAGTTTTATATTTGTGAAATATCACATTGCAGGAACGATGACAATATATTATTTTCTTTCTAGGGTTTTCTCTGCAATTGTTTTTGGGGCAATGGCTTTAGGACAAACCAGTTCCTTTGCCCCAGACTATGCTAAAGCAAAAATATCTGCGGCTCACATATTCAATCTCTTGGAGAGAGTTCCTCTAATAGACAGCTACAGTGAAGGAGGAGAAAAACCAGTAAGTGAATAAAACACATCTAATGCAAGATTTAAAATTGCTTATCTGTCCCCAGACATACACACAGGTGATCAATATATATGTTGCAGTAGAATACTGATAAAGATATGCTGCGCTATACTGTGCTTTTTTATTTTATAGCTGCACCCTTTCACTGCCAAGCCATATCTCACCCCTGCACTCTCATCACTACGCTGGACCAACTAGATGTCTGCACCCGTTAAAATAAAACGTTTTTCTTGGTTTACCTATTAGAATTGAAACAAACATTTAGAATAACATACAATTTGTTATAGAAATTAATTAAAATGTAAAATTGTGTTTTTGCACTTTATGCTGAAAACTAGTAGGAATAAAATATATAACCATAAAATGTAAAATAAGTAACGTTGGTGGTAATTTATACATAATATGGACTAATTATCCCAATTTTTTAAAATTTTTATTTGCAGGAACAATGCAGTGGTTATGTAACGTTTAAAAATGTGAGGTTTAATTATCCGACCCGGCCAGACATTCATGTGCTTCAGGGACTTGATATCACTGTAAAGAAGGGAGAAACTCTGGCACTGGTGGGCAGCAGCGGGTGTGGGAAAAGCACAACCGTCCAGCTACTGGAGAGATTCTATGACCCTTATGAGGGAGAAGTGGTAATTGTTTTTTCTACTGTATTGTAAAGTAGTTCCACTGGCTATCTAGCAAATAATATTGTCACAGAGCTAACAAAATGTAAAGATTTGATTGGTTTAAATCTTTCTAACATTACAATTGTAACGAAATGCTTCAAACGCACTTCACTTGCATTTAACTTTAAAGTTGGCTATGAAATTTGTAGAAAGTTGTAGAATGAAAGATATGAAATGCTTAGGAACAAATAAAATAAAATGCTGGCTACATTACACAATTGTAGCAGTTTACAATTATTTTAACGTAAAATTAAAGGGACACTAAACCCAATTTTTTTCTTTCATGATTCAGATAGAGCATTCAATTTTAAACAACTTTCTAATTTACTCCTATTATCAATTGTTCTTCGTTCTCTTGCAACATTTAGGCACCAATCAGCAAGCGTTACCCAGGTGCTGAACCAAAAATGGACCGGCTCCTAAGCTTTGCAATGAGGAAAAATTGATAATAGGAGTAAATTAGAAAGCTGCTCTATCTGAATCATTAAAGAAAAAATGTGGGTTTAGTGTCCCTTTAAGCAGTAAGTATAATACTTACCTTAACAGTAGTGCAAGTGGGTGGTTCCCTCCTCCCTCCTGCTAAAAAAAACAAAATACTCAGCGTAGATGATTCTTTCTTTCTTAAAGGGACATTGAACCCAAATTTTTTCTTTCGTGATTCAGATAGAGCATGACATTTAAGCATCTTTCTAATTTACTCGTATTATCAAATTGTCTTCATTCTCTTGGTATCTTTATTTGAAATGCAAGAATGTAAGTTTAGATGCCGGCCCATTTTTGGTGAACAACCTGGGTTGTCCTTCATGATTGGTGGATAAATTCATCCACCAATAAAAAAGTGCTGTCCAGAGTTCTGAACCTAAAAAAAAGCTTAGATGCCTTCTTTTTCAAATAAAGATAGCAAGAGAATGAAGAAAAATTGATAATAGGAGTAAATTAGAAAGTTGTTTAAAATTACATACTCTATCCGAATCACGAAAGAAAAAATTTAGGTTCAGTGTCCCTTTAAAAAGTTTAATGTTGAATACCTAGATGTTTTCTTATTTAACACTAATGTCAGCTCACTGCAGTACAGGTACTATTCATCTCCTTTCTAAAAAAAACAATCAGCTCAGCTCACACTTTTATCTGATGTGATCTTGTAGAATGTTACTGTGATCTTGCAAGATTTTGTAATATCTGAGGAAGAAAAGAAAGTGGCTGTGCCTTAAAATGCCATATGCCTGTTCTCTTGCTAGTCCTAGGACAAGTAACTGTGTCTGACTATGGCATATGCCTGTTCTCTTGCTAGTCCTAGGACAAGTAACTGTGTCTGACTATGGCATATGCCTGTTCTCTTGCTAGTCCTAGGACAAGTAACTGTGTCTGACTATGGCATATGTCTGTTCTCTTGCTAGTCCTAGGACAAGTAACTGTGTCTGACTATGGCATATGCCTGTTCTCTTGCTAGTCCTAGGACAAGTAACTGTGTCTGACTATGGCATATGCCTGTTCTCTTGCTAGTCCTAGGACAAGTAACTGTGTCTGACTATGGCATATGCCTGTTCTCTTGCTAGTCCTAGGACAAGTAACTGTGTCTGACTATGGCATATGTCTGTTCTCTTGCTAGTCCAAGGACAAGTAACTGTGTCTGACTATGGCATATGCCTGTTCTCTTGCTAGTCCTAGGACAAGTAACTGTGTCTGACTATGGCATATGCCTGTTCTCTTGCTAGTCCTAGGACAAGTAACTGTGTCTGACTATGGCATATGCCTGTTCTCTTGCTAGTCCTAGGACAAGTAACTGTGTCTGACTATGGCATATGCCTGTTCTCTTGCTAGTCCTAGGACAAGTAACTGTGTCTGACTATGGCATATGCCTGTTCTCTTGCTAGTCCTAGGACAAGTAACTGTGTCTGACTATGGCATATGTCTGTTCTCTTGCTAGTCCTAGGACAAGTAACTGTGTCTGACTATGGCATATGCCTGTTCTCTTGCTAGTCCTAGGACAAGTAACTGTGTCTGACTATGGCATATGTCTGTTCTCTTGCTAGTCCTAGGACAAGTAACTGTGTCTGACTATGGCATATGCCTGTTCTCTTGCTAGTCCTAGGACAAGTAACTGTGTCTGACTATGGCATATGCCTGTTCTCTTGCTAGTCCTAGGACAAGTAACTGTGTCTGACTATGGCATATGCCTGTTCTCTTGCTAGTCCTAGGACAAGTAACTGTGTCTGACTATGGCATATGCCTGTTCTCTTGCTAGTCCTAGGACAAGTAACTGTGTCTGACTATGGCATATGTCTGTTCTCTTGCTAGTCCTAGGACAAGTAACTGTGTCTGACTATGGCATATGCCTGTTCTCTTGCTAGTCCTAGGACAAGTAACTGTGTCTGACTATGGCATATGCCTGTTCTCTTGCTAGTCCTAGGACAAGTAACTGTGTCTGACTATGGCATATGCCTGTTCTCTTGCTAGTCCTAGGACAAGTAACTGTGTCTGACTATGGCATATGCCTGTTCTCTTGCTAGTCCTAGGACAAGTAACTGTGTCTGACTATGGCATATGCCTGTTCTCTTGCTAGTCCTAGGACAAGTAACTGTGTCTGACTATGGCATATGCCTGTTCTCTTGCTAGTCCTAGGACAAGTAACTGTGTCTCACTATGGCATATGTCTGTTCTCTTGCTAGTCCTAGGACAAGTAACTGTGTCTGACTATGGCATATGCCTGTTCTCTTGCTAGTCCTAGGACAAGTAACTGTGTCTGACTATGGCATATGCCTGTTCTCTTGCTAGTCCTAGGACAAGTAACTGTGTCTGACTATGGCATATGCCTGTTCTCTTGCTAGTCCTAGGACAAGTAACTGTGTCTGACTATGGCATATGCCTGTTCTCTTGCTAGTCCTAGGACAAGTGACTGTGTCTGACTATGGCATATGCCTGTTCTCTTGCTAGTCCTAGGACATATAACTGTGTCTGACTATGGCATATGTCTGTTCTCTTGCTAGTCCTAGGAAAAGTGACTGTGTCTGACTATGGCATATGCCTGTTCTCTTGCTAGTCCTAGGACAAGTAACTGTGTCTGACTATGGCATATGCCTGTTCTCTTGCTAGTCCTAGGACAAGTAACTGTGTCTGACTATGGCATATGTCTGTTCTCCTGCTAGTCCTATGACAAGTAACTGTGTCTGACTATGGCATATGTCTGTTCTCCTGCTAGTCCTAGGACAAGTAACTGTGTCTGACTATGGCATATGCCTGTTCTCTTGCTAGTCCTAGGACAAGTAACTGTGTCTGACTATGGCATATGCCTGTTCTCTTGCTAGTCCTAGGACAAGTAACTGTGTCTGACTATGGCATATGTCTGTTCTCTTGCTAGTCCTAGGACAAGTAACTGTGCCTGACTATGGCATATATCTGTTCCCTTACTAATCCTAGGACAAGTAACTGTGTCTGACTATGGCATATGTCTGTTCTCTTGCTAGTCCTAGGACAAGTAACTGTGTCTGACTATGGCATATGTCTGTTCTCTTGCTAGTCCTAGGACAAGTAACTGTGTCTGACTATGGCATATGCCTGTTCTCTTGCTAGTCCTAGGACAAGTAACTGTGTCTGACTATGGCATATGCCTGTTCTCTTGCTAGTCCTAGGACAAGTAACTGTGCCTTACAATGGCATATGCCTGTTCCATTGCTAGTCCTAGGACAAGTAACTGTGCATGACTATGGCATATGTCTGTTCCCTTGCTAGTCCTAGGACAATTAACTGTGCCTGACAAGCATGCATATGGCATAGTCAGACACAGTCACTTGTCCTAGGACTAACAAGAGAGCATGCATATGGCATAGTCAGACACAGTCACTTGTCCTAGTACTAACAAGAGAGCATGCATATGGCATAGTCAGACACAGTCACTTGTCCTAGTACTATCAAGAGAGCATGCATATGGCATAGTCAGACACAGTCACCTGTCCTAGGACTAACAAGAGAGCATGCATATGGCATAGTCAGACACAGTCACTTGTCCTAGTACTATCAAGAGAGCATGCATATGGCATAGTCAGACACAGTCACCTGTCCTAGTACTATCAAGAGAGCATGCATATGGCATAGTCAGACACAGTCACCTGTCCTAGGACTAACAAGAGAGCATGCATATGGCATAGTCAGACACAGTCACTTGTCCTAGAACTAGCAAGATAGCATGCATATGACATAGTCAGTCAGACACAGTCACTTGTCCTAGTACTAACAAGAGAGCATGCATATGACATAGTCAGACACAGTCACTTGATGGCATAGTCAGACACAGTCACTTCTCATAGGACTAGCAAGGGAGGATACATATGGCATAGTCAGACACAGTCACTTCTCATAGGACTAGCAAGGGAGGATACATATGGCATAGTCAGACACAGTCACTTCTCATAGGACTAGCAAGGGAGGATGCATATGGCATAGTCAGACACAGATAGACTGCTATCAGCCAATCGGAATTCAAGGAACGCCATCTTGGATGACGTAATTTAAAGGGAAACTTCATTGTTCAGAAGACGTCATAGTCCTATGACAAGTGACTGTGTCTGACTATGCCATATGCATGCTCTCTTGCTAGTCCTATGAGAAGTGACTGTGTCTGACTATGCCATATGCATCCTCCCTTGCTAGTCCTATAAGAAGTGACTGTGTCTGACTATGCCATATGCATCCTCCCTTGCTAGTCCTATAAGAAGTGACTGTGTCTGACTATGCCATATGCATGCTCTCTTGCTAGTCCTAGGACAATTGACATATCCAGTACAGATGATCTGAGTGCTAATAACATCTGGTCTCTTCCCTTTGGCAGCCCCTCGGAGCGTGTGCACTGGGTGTAAAACAAGAGTGCACATAAATAGGTACAAACATGGCAGTTCCTGTACTTGAGAGCTTAGTTACTTACCAGAAAAAAACCTTGACTTGCTGTGCAGCTTCTACATAGACAGCAATAGCAATGCAAGTGTCACTATTATTGCCTTAATCTCCTGTTTAATACCTGTATGGCATATATTGCTTTATATGTAGTATGTACATTTCTTTATTCTCTTTATAGATTAACAAGTTCACGCTTTTCCATTATTTTTCCCACTATAATTTTTTTTTTTTCTAGTGTGTGGATAATTATGGTGTGAAGAACTTAAACATCCAATGGGTTAGAGCACAGATGGGCATTGTGTCCCAGGAGCCCATGTTGTTTGATTGTAGCATTGGTGAGAATATAGCATATGGTGACAACAACAGGACAGTCTCACAAGAAGAAATAGAAATGGCTGCCAAAGAAGCAAATATCCATAGCTTCATTATTTCACTGCCTGATGTAAGTTAAACAGTATAACATACGGATTACATAGTTTCTTGTTTTGGCGAATATATATATTTATTGTCACTCACACACACATACACCGCGTGTACTCAATTAAAAGGAGTGGGAAGCACAAAAAACAGGAAGCAAATATAGAGATAGATTACGAGTGGAAAGCTAACTCTTATGCACAAGCGATAAGGGGTTTATCGTGGCTCTTTGTGCGCATCTAAAGTAGCGCACATATTATGAGTTGAAAGTAAAAACGTTTGCTTGAGCGCAATTGAATTTAACGTGCGTTGGGTTAGTAACGATATTAAAAACACTTCAAGATTTTTAATACTGTCACATTTACTTACATATAATACGAATCTCTGTTTTTTTAATTTTAAAAATCATCCCTAAGGATATAAAAACTACAAGTTTTACTGAGAAAAAAAAACTTGCATATGATCGATCCATTTCTTTACAAAAAAATATATTTTTTCAGGATTTGATTGTTGGTAATTGTAAATTAATTTATGTCCATATATAGTAACATGTCAATTATAGTATACTAGTCCTAAAGCCCATTCACACGGGCCATTTTTTGCAGTACATCGGTCCCACCCCTTGCTCTCTCTCCCCCTCTCTTTTTGCTCTCTCTCCCCCTCTCTTTTTGAGCTCTCTCGCTCCAGTTCTCTTTTGCTCTCTATCCCCCCTCTCTTTTGCACTCTTTCCCCCTCTCTTTTGCGCTCTCGCTCCCCTCTCTTTTGCTCTCTCTCCCCCCTCTCTTTTGCGCTCTCTCTCCCCACTCTCTTTTGCGCTCTCTCTCCCCCTCTCTTTTGTGCTCTCTCCCCCTCTCTTTTGCGCTTTCTCGCTCCACCTCTCTTCTGCTCTCTCGCCCTCTCTATTGCGCTCTTTCTCTTCCTCCTCTTTTGCTCTGTTTCTCTCCCCTCTTTTGCTCTGTCTCCATCCCTCTTTTTTGCTCTCTCTCCCCCTCTCTCTCTCTCCCCTCTCCCCCCCTCCCCCCTCTTTTGCTCTCTCTTCCCCTCTCTTTTGCTCTTTCTCTCTCCCCTCTCTCTTCCCTCTATTTTACTTTTCCTCTGTATTTTGCTCTCTCCCCCCTCTTTTTTTGGTCTCTTTTGCTCTCTCTTAACCTCTATTTAGCTCTTTCTCATCTCTTTTGCTTCCCCCCCCCCCTCTCTTTCTATCTCTTTCCCTTCACTCTTTCTCGTGGGCGGCCACGCCCCCGCTCACACACGGTCACGCCCACTTCTGCCCACCATCACTGTGCCGCAGCAGATCAGGTAGACTCTAAGGCCAGGTGTATTTGTTCTTGTGCTGTCTCTACTGCGCATGACAGCTTCGGACAAATACACTTGGCCTTTTATATTATAGGATTCATGTTTAAGGTTATTGTTCAATTAACAGATATATGTAATACTGTGACGTTTCACTGTAATCTTTCTGGTTAGAAATATCAAACACGTGTTGGAGACAAAGGCACTCAGCTCTCAGGAGGCCAGAAGCAGAGGATAGCAATAGCAAGAGCTCTTGTACGACAACCCAAAATTCTTCTGCTGGACGAAGCTACTTCTGCTTTGGATACAGAGAGTGAAAAGGTAAAGTCTAAATAAATGTATTTTCTTATTTTATTAATGTTGTATGTTTTGTCACAGTCATTTATAGTGATGTGTTTTTCTTTTTTTAAGCTTGAACCGGTTTACTAATCAAAGAAATAGATTTCATAACAAAATTAAACACATTTGGGTTGTTTTTTTTTGGTAAAACTTTTTCACCAATATATACAGATTATATATATATATAAAATTGTCTCTGCAAATAGTTTAGTTTGTAGTATTGTTTGCGTGAATGGTTCTAGTTAAGGGAATTGCTATAGTAATGACAATTTTTTTTTTATATTTTAGCACAAAAATAACTAAACATACCTCAGAAATATACTATGCGGCCAAAAGTATGTGGACACCCCTACTAATTATTGAGTTAAGGTGTTTCAGCCACACTCATTGTTAACAGGCATACATAGCCATGAAATCTCCAAAGACAAACATTGGCATTGCACTGGATCATACTGAAGAGCTTGGACTTTAAGTTTAGCACTGTCATGGGTTTCCACTGAGTGCTGAAGCTTTTAGCATGTAAAAAATGCCTATCATCTGTTGCATTATTCTATGGTTGAGCAGCTGTACACAAGCCTCATATCAACATGTGCAATCCCAGCTTCTGGTGGAGTGGTGTAAAGCTTGACTCTGGAGCTTTGTTCTCTGATGTGATAATTCAAGCAGTCTGATGGAAGAAACTGGGAGTGGCAGGTGCTGGGCGGCGCTACCTACTGGAATGCATAATGTAAAATTTGGTGAAGGAGGAATGATGGTCTGGAGCTGTTTTTACGGTTTTTGACTAGGCCTCTTAGTTACAGTTAAGGGTCCTTTTAATGCTACAGAATACAAAGACATTTTAGACAATTGGGTTCTTCTAACTTTGTGGCAACAGTTTGGAGATGGCCCAGCATGACAGTGCCCTTGTACAGAAAGAGACGTCCATTCAGACATGATGTGGAGGAACTTGAGTGGCCTTCACAAAGCCCTGACCTTAACCCCATTGAACACCTTTGGGATGACATGGAACGCTAACTGCAAGCCAGACCTTCTTGTCTAATATCAGTGCCTGACCTCACAAATGCTCTTTTGGCTGATTGGGCACAAATTCCCACAGACACCAAAATCTTGTGGAAAGCCTCTGCAGAAGTGTTGCAGCTGTTTTAACTGCACATGTTTTGAAATGGGCGGTCCAACAAGTGATGGTCAATTGTCCACATACTTTTGGCCATCTAGTGTATATTATATTTAATATAACATAAGATAGAAAAGGTATACTACATTGTAGCTATACATGAATCATATACAGGCATTTGTTCGCCCTCTTAATGAGCTTATTCCTCTGTAGCTTTCGAAAACCTATTTTATAAAGTTTTCTGACACCATCAGATATGGCCTATGACAACCTGTGTCACATCTTAGTTGAATTGAGGTTTTGGATATTGCTGTATACTTGGTTGAACAATATAATGCATGTACAGTTTCAATATAATGCAGTTATTGTTTAAAAGGGACATACCCTAAAGTTAAGGAAACCTATTTAATAAGCTGCTGCGCTAATCAAACAATCACTGTGTAATATGTTTACAGGGATACATTTCTGGGTCCTGCAGGATGCACTCTAGCCTCTACAGCTTAGTGGAAAAACAACAATATTATAATTAAAATTACAGGAAAAACAGGCAAAATACATAACAAAGATAATTACATTCATACACACACACATTAGTATGAGACGTCAAGACGATATTTCTGTGTTATGTATTTTGTGCATGAAGTTTATTACATTGGAAGATATTTTATAAGGCTCTTTTTTCTCTCTGACAGGTTGTGCAAGAAGCTTTAGACAAAGCTAGACAAGGTCGGACCTGTATTGTGATAGCTCATCGATTGTCAACAATTCAGAATGCAGACAGAATAGCTGTCATTCAGAACGGACAGATTGTAGAACAAGGAACACATCAGCAGCTATTACAGATGAAAGGCGTCTACTACAATCTGGTTACCATACAGCTTGGCCATACATGAGTAGTAGAAAATACATAGCCTAAGATATAATCATTAGGGAGACAGTTACTGTTTTATACATTTGTCATAATGACAAATCATTAACTGAGACCTTCTGTGTTAACACAAATTCCCTATTCAATAGCTCACACAGACCAATATAAAAGAATGTGTTGTTATTGTTTAAGTCTCTCTGCCTTAAAAGAGCTATTACTTTTTGAAAGATGTTTGTTTTCTTTTATATTTACCAAATTTCACAGAATTAAGTACTGTTAAGATGATTGTATACTGGTTAGCATTTCATTTTGTATGTTTTATTTAATACTTATTTTTGATCATATAGTAATTTAACAGTGAAATATTGCCAACGTTCTTGCACTCCTACCTCAGCTTCCGACTTTATTTTTTTATTTTCCCTAAAACTGGAATAAATAATATTAGCAGAATAAAAAAAAAAGTTGTTTCTTCTCAGTTTGATTCTGTGATGTTTTGGAAAATGCTCCCTTAAGATATACAGGATTTATATGTCACCTGAACATTTTAGTGTCAATGGAAAAGTGAGAATAAAGTATACAGTAATCAAACATAACACACAATTCTGTGCATTTTCTTTCATATTTGTAGAGCAAAATTGTTTGCAACTCCATCAACAACAATATTTTTTGCAACACCAATATGCTTACAGTGTTCTCCCCAGGACTTTTTTAGTAGGTGCACCACATGGATGATTTTACAGACCACCTGGCTGAAATTTTAGCCAATATCAAAGGGACAGTCTACTCTAGAGTTTTTTTTGTTTAAAACGATAGATAATCACTTTATTACCTATTCCCCAGTTTTGCATAACCAACACTGTTATATTAATATACTTTTTACCTCTGTGATTACTTTGTATCTAAGCCTCTGCAGACTGCCCCCTTATTTTAGTTCTTTTGACAGACTTGCATTTTACCCAATCAGTGCTGACTCATTCGTGTGTGTTATCTATATGACACACATTAACGAGCAGTGTCTTGTGAAAAACTAATAAATTGCACTGAGATAAAGGCAACCAGCAGGGGCTTAGAAACAGGCAGAGATTTAGTTTTAAAGGTAATAAAGTATATTAATATAACAATGTTGGTTGTGCATAGCTGGGGAATGGGTAGTAAAGGAATTATCTTTTTAAACAATACAATTTCTTTCCAATTGCATGGAGAGTCCACAAATCCATTCAATTACTAGTGGGAATTTAACTCCTGGCCGCCAGGGGGAAGCAAAGAACACCCCAGCAGAGTTGTTAAGAATCACTCCCACGGAGGCGGAGCTAGCTGCCTAGCTGTGAGGAGGCACAAGTGTGGAGCTCTGTGCTAGAATTGTCCTAAATAAGTTGAAAAACTGCTGTTTTGGGCTAAGAAAGGGAGAGAAGAGGAGAGAAAACCAATTCATTGCTACCATTAGAGGACATTGTCTCATACCCGGGTCTGTGTAGCCTTTTATTCCCTGTGGATTCCCACTAGAGATAAGATTCCCCTAACCGGCTCTCACCGCAACGCTATTCTGCACTGAAGAGAGAACCGGGTGTCTACCAGCAGCCGGGAGATTGGTTTACTCGTGAGATCATTTGCCCAGCACCTCCGGAGGGTCGGGGCTCCGCTCCGGAGTGCTGGATGTATGAGCAGTGTTTCTGGGGAGACTTTTATAGCATGCAACGTGGGCGCTCAATCCCTACCCAAGTAATGGACTCCGCCTGGGAATGAAAAGTCGATAACTCCCTCTCTGATTGCCCGAGTCACCATCCAGCTGATAGGTTAGCCCTCATACATAACATTACCCTTTGGACTGTTTTGCTGGCAGCGGGAACCTCCGCGGACTGAAGCCAGCTAAGGAGGCGCGGGCTGCGGCCATCTTGCTCCCTCCTTCTGACCCGCAGATGGCCTGCTTGGGGATTCCGGCGTGGGCCTTCTGCGCAGCATTGGAGAGTCACCTGACAGCGTGAAGACTGAGGCTATCCTCAAGATACGGAGGAAGAGGTCCGGAATCCACCTAGGTCTAGACACATCCTGGTAAGCGACCGGAGCAGTTCCTAAACCGGTAGTTTTGCAGGGAGGGCGCGAGCGGCCGCCATCTTAGGACTGCGCGCCCTCTCTCCTTGTGCCCCCCATACTCGCACCTCCAGCCCATAAAGTTTTGCCTACAAACACCGCAATATACCGGGTATAGGCCCCGGTTCATACTCTACCCTAGATCCGCTGAAATGGACTGCAGAGCCCTTGCGTACACGGAGTACACAACATCACTCTTGCTGGAGTAAAAACCTCAGGCAGGCAGCATTGGCCGGTGAGCACTTGTGACCGCCATCTTGGGCCTGCACGCCTTTCCTATCTCAGTGCCCATCTAAACTGCACCTCTAGCCGGACGGACCAATAGGACCCCCATACATGTGAAGTGCACAGGTACTGTTTTTTTTCTTTTATTTGTTTTTTGGGCCTCACCTTGTTTCTTTAAGCCCTAGTATCATTTACAATGCAACACTGAAGTGCCTTTTCCCAAGTTAATCCCATTAAACCCAAGTCAATTTTACCAGAGGAACTGACTACTTTGGAACATACCTGCCCTCTAGGTGGCCCCCAAGATTGAAACACAGGCCTTAGCCCAAAGTGACACTTTTGCCCCCTTGGGATTTGCTTTTCGTACTGTTCGCTCCTTTCAATAACCCCTTGGGCCTCAGAACTCTTGCATACCTTTTGCCTCTGCTGCTGCGTCAGCATATGTACCTCTGTCGCCTTGGCGCAGAGTGGAGTGTATTTTATTTTTGTTTCTGCAGGTTTTCTTACACACAATCTGTAATAATATTTGTATGTACCTAATACCCTGTAACTTGCACTCTCTACTCCCCTTTCCCTGACACTGAGAGTTAGAAAGCCTGACACGTTACAGTCCACACTCTCTTAGTAGCTTATTGTCGGCTATCTCCCAAACTTTTCAAACCAAGAGAATCTCAGACAATATACAGGGAGTGCAGAATTATTAGGCAAATGAGTATTTTGACCACATAATCCTCTTTATGCATGTTGTCTTACTCCAAGCTGTATAGGCTCGAAAGCCTACTACCAATTAAGCATATTAGGTGATGTGCATCTCTGTAATGAGAAGGGGTGTGGTCTAATGACATCAACACCCTATATCAGGTGTGCATAATTATTAGGCAACTTCCTTTCCTTTGGCAAAATGGGTCAAAAGAAGGACTTGACAGGCTCAGAAAAGTAAAAAATAGTGAGATATCTTGCAGAGGGATGCAGCACTCTTAAAATTGCAAAGCTTCTGAAGCGTGATCATCGAACAATCAAGCGTTTCATTCAAAATAGTCAACAGGGTCGCAAGAAGCGTGTGGAAAAACCAAGGCGCAAAATAACTGCCCATGAACTGAGAAAAGTCAAGCGTGCAGCTGCCAAGATGCCACTTGCCACCAGTTTGGCCATATTTCAGAGCTGCAACATCACTGGAGTGCCCAAAAGCACAAGGTGTGCAATACTCAGAGACATGGCCAAGGTAAGAAAGGCTGAAAGACGACCACCACTGAACAAGACACACAAGCTGAAACGTCAAGACTGGGCCAAGAAATATCTCAAGACTGATTTTTCTAAGGTTTTATGGACTGATGAAATGAGAGTGAGTCTTGATGGGCCAGATGGATGGGCCCGTGGCTGGATTGGTAAAGGGCAGAGAGCTCCAGTCCGACTCAGACGCCAGCAAGGTGGAGGTGGAGTACTGGTTTGGGCTGGTATCATGAAAGATGAGCTTGTGGGGCCTTTTCGGGTTGAGGATGGAGTCAAGCTCAACTCCCAGTCCTACTGCCAGTTTCTGGAAGACACCTTCTTCAAGCAGTGGTACAGGAAGAAGTCTGCATCCTTCAAGAAAAACATGATTTTCATGCAGGACAATGCTCCATCACACGCGTCCAAGTACTCCACAGCGTGGCTGGCAAGAAAGGGTATAAAAGAAGAAAATCTAATGACATGGCCTCCTTGTTCACCTGATCTGAACCCCATTGAGAACCTGTGTTCCATCATCAAATGTGAGATTTACAAGGAGGGAAAACAGTACACCTCTCTGAACAGTGTCTGGGAGGCTGTGGTTGCTGCTGCACGCAATGTTGATGGTGAACAGATCAAAACACTGACAGAATCCATGGATGGCAGGCTTTTGAGTGTCCTTGCAAAGAAAGGTGGCTATATTGGTCACTGACTTGTTTTTTTTTTGTTTTTTTGAATGTCAGAAATGTATATTTGTGAATGTTGAGATGTTATATTGGTTTCACTGGTAAAAATAAATAATTGAAATGGGTATATATTTGTTTTTTGTTAAGTTGCCTAATAATTATGCACAATAATAGTCACCTGCACACACAGATATCCCCCTAAAATAGCTAAAACTAAAAACAAACTAAAAACTACTTCCAAAAATATTCAGCTTTGATATTAATGAGTTTTTTGGGTTCATTGAGAACATGGTTGTTGTTCAATAATAAAATTAATCCTCAAAAATACAACTTGCCTAATAATTCTGCACTCCCTGTAATAGTTAAAGACACACACATTAATAGCATCCACCCTTACACTTTATTGTACTTTGCTACTGTGTGAATACGCTGACAGTCCTCCCCATTCCACCCCATAGAGGCACTCTTCTGGCCACCCCAGCTAATAACACTATTCCTAGTGTAGCACAATTGGTGGCTCTGTGACTCTCTCTGCACCTCCCCCTTTCCGGCCCTGCTAGTCTGAGCCAGTCACCGCCACTTTCCTTTTTCCCTTCCTCTACGGTCGTATCCCCTTTTCCCTGAGGTGCAGGGGGGACTACAGGGGCTACTTTGCCCATATAGATAGGCAACTATCTCACACTGTTTTTTTTCTTTTTTCCTTTTTGTTTCCTTCCTCTCTCTCTCTTATTGTAGAACCATGTGAAATGTTGTGAATATATATGATATAGTCTAGTGTTGTTTAGCCTCACTCTCGCAAATTAAGCTATAAATGGTATAATTCACAGGTATTTACTTGGTGCAGGTCCTACCTATCTCAATCTCCTTACAGTGCCCTGGGCGGTCAGGGTAGAGTACATTAGTGAGAGCACCAGCTCCCTTAGGCCTTGTCAACCATGCCTCATGCCTCAAAAAGAAACTCTAAAACCCCTGCAGGGTCTCAAAAGTCTGTCCTTGATCATTTTTCTCAAGCCCGTAAAGAATCTAACACCCAGAGAAGAGAGGAGAGCGATCTCGAGTCACAAGATGAGGGTTCCCAGTCGAGCTCCCGTTCTACAGCTCACCTTAATCACTATATCACTGAGAATACATTGCAAAAGATGCTGGAATTACAAACCAAATCCATCACAGCTGAAATCCAACGAAGCTCCGCGGAACTTAAAAAAGACATAGCCGATATCGACGACAGAGTAGATACCCTTGAGCGCCAACAAGATGACCTGGCCACGGATCATTCTAGCCTGCTCTCCTATGCCGAGTCTTTAGCGGAACAAATTACTCAGCTTGAATTAAAACTGGCAGATATGGAGGATAGGGCCAGGAGAAACAACATAAGATTCAGAGGCATTCCAGAATCAGTGGCAGCGAGTGACCTCCAAGAATTCCTTAAAACGCTTTTTGTGGCCCTTTTAGGCCCCCTGGAGGGCAATATGCATATCATGGAACGGGCACATAGAGCTCTCAGACCAAGATCAGTCTCATCAGATAAGCCAAGGGATGTTGTAGTCTGCTTTCATCATTACATCTTCAAAGATCGATTGATGCAGGCGGCTTTCAGTAAACCCTCTCTACCGGAGTCCCTGAAAGACATTCAGCTGTTACCGGATCTCTCACCCCACACCTTGCAACAAAGGAAACTATACGCTCCTCTCACACTTCAACTCAGGAAGGCCAGCATCAAGTACAGGTGGGGTTTTCCTACTAAACTAATAGTGACTAAGGACAACCAGACTCACATCATCACATCTCCCTCTTTGGGAAATACTCTCCTTGCTAACTGGGGTCTCCAACCGGATCCGGGACCTCAAGTACCATCCCACTCTCGCCTCAGGGCCTCGGCCCCTGAATGGACCTTGAAAGAACAGAGACCTCAACGACAGAGACAAAATCCCCCTGACCACTCTCTGAGGCCTCAAGCCTCACCCACTTAGGACCTGCTACCAATAGTATATGATCACTTAAGGTTATGCTTTTGTTGAAAATATTGTTGCTCACCTTGGGCTTGTTAACACGAGTTGTTTAAAGTTTACAGATTAGATGATAGGTTAAGCGTTAATATATATCTATAACTTGCAATGTACATTCTATTTTACCTACCAATAATCTATAGCTGTTTACTGTTTTAGTAATTCTGAAAACAAGGATACAACCACTCATGTTGTTATTATGATGTGTTTAGTTATAGCTTATACAGTTTAACTACTTTTTACTCTACATGCCCATTAGAGAGTGGGGCTTTTCACCTCAGCCCACGCCCCACTAGGCAGTACTAGCTCCTCCTCAGACCTAGGAGCCCGTATTAGGGCTCCATTTGGGTGGACTACTTCCACCACATCCCTTTTCCTTCTCCCACCCCCTCCACCTTCCCCATCACCCTTGTCCCGTATGGTTTTCCTATTCAGGAACACTAAAATTATCGAACCATAAATGGCATCTCTTAAATTTCTCACTCACAATGTTAGAGGCCTGAACACAGTTGGTAAGCGGAGTCTTTTAGCCAGGTCCTTATGCTTTCACAAGGCAGATGTGGCCCTCCTGCAGGAGACACACTTTCTTGCCAATAATCCTTCCACATTTGTCGTTAAGGATTTTCCAATCTTTGAGACGGCATCTTATTCTAAAAAAGCTAGAGGGGTGGCCATCCTAGTACACAAGAGGATAGCTTTTGAACCACTCCAAGTGATTAGAGACCCTCAAGCAAGATACCTCATAGTAGTATGTAACCTTGACCATATTACATACACATTAGTCTCAATTTACCTCCCAAATACCTCTCAGTCTAACTATCTTAAGAAGATCTTGAACAAAATTGAACAGTTTAAACAAGGAAAGGTGATAATTGCGGGGGACATGAATATGGTGTGGGACAAAAACCTTGATAGAAAAAAAGCTCACTTCCCAGAGACGAAGGGTCACCCCAGACACTACGAGTGGCAGGTTTAGAGGGCTCATGACTAGTTTTAACTACTATGACATGTGGAGATCGGTACACCCCCGCGATAGAGATTTCACTCATTTCTCTCACCCTCACTCTACATTCTCCAGATTGGATTACTTTTTCTGTAACCCTGAAACATTAGATTACGTACAAGCCACAAATATCCATTTATGCCCATGGTCAGACCATGACCAGGTTGTAATGGCACTAGAATCCAGAAACACCACCAATGCAAGACCCACATGGAGGTTACCTCATCTCCTTCTTGCTGATATTCCCTTTAGGGAGGAGCTCCGGTCTGACATAACAGCTACACTTCAGATTAATGACACTCCTGAAGACCGAGACAATATAATCTGGGGGGCATTTAAAGCTACTACTAGAGGTCAATTTATTCGTAAACAGGCACACATTAGAAAACAGGCACACATTAGAAAACAGGCAGGCCTCACCCTATCTCAGGCTCATAGTAGGTTACGCACACTAGAAACTCTACAACGCACCTCAGACAATGTAGACTTACATCAAGAGGTCAAGGACATCAAGAAACATATATGCCAAATAGAATTCAAGAAAACACAAAATAACCTGTTTTGACTGAAACAGCTCATGTATTCGAAGGGCAACACAGCAGACACCATCCTTGCCAACAAAATAAGACAACATAAAGGTGTCACACGTATACATGAAATTAAACAAGCTAAGAAGGTCTATAGGCTGCCGTCCTTAATTGGACAGCTGTTCTGTGACTACTATTCCTCACTTTACAACATCCAGGATCAAGCAGAACACATACATTCACCCTCTTCACAGATAGAGCCTTCTTACAGTCTCTGAAACTCCCTGCCCTAGACGAGGCTCAAAAGGGATATATTGGCATTCCAATTACTTGCCTAGAAGTGAAGCAGGTCATTAAGAATCTGAAATCCCTAAAGGCCCCTGGCCCAGACGGATTTACGGCCATTTTTTATAAAACCTACTGTAAAGAAATTTTGCCCATTCTCACTAGGTTCTTCAAACTAGCAATGGAGGAGGGGCACTTTCGGAAGGAATTTCTGGAAGCCTCCATTATTGCCATCCCTAAGCCCAATAAGGACCCTGCGCTTTGCCCCAATTACAGACCCATCTCCTTAATTAATACAGACATCAAAATTTATGCGAAAATCCTTGCCAACAGGATTGCAAGACTATTACCTTCCCTAATCAATCCGGATCAAGTAGGCTTCATCCCGGGCCGCGAGGGTCCGGACAACACTAGGAGACTATTGAACATCATATGTGAAGCCCAAAGATTGAATAAGCCCCTGGCCGTGCTTTCCCTAGACGCGGAAAAGGCCTTTGACCGGATCCGTTGGGAATACCTTTGGAAAGTTTTAGAGGCCTTCCAGTTCCCAGCACAAGTCATCCTTGCAGTGAAAGCTCTGTACTCTACCCCTGCGACCTCGGTTAAGGGCCTTGGTTTTTGTTCATAATTTTTTCCCATATCTAATAGCACATGGCAGGGCTGCCCTCTTTCCCCATTCTTTTTGCTCTGGCTATTGAGCCTCTTGCTGCAGCTATTAGAGAAGATAAAGATCTGGTAGGGATTACACTACATGGCACGATACATAAGGTGGCCCTATTTGCAGATGATACCACAGTCGTCACCACCAATCCACTACAAACCATACCCAGGCTTCTGTCTCTGCTGGAAATGTTTAGTGGCCTTTCTTATTATAAATTAAACCGAACCAAATCTGAAATATACCTACTGTTACCAGTTCACAAGTCTGTTTCCTGCCTTGTGCAATTCCTGCACTCAGCAATTACCAGGAGAAAGACTTTACCTTTAAACCTGTTACCAGTTCACAAGTTGTTTTCTGCCTTGTGCAAATCTTACATTTCAGTTATTACCAGGAGAAAGACTTTCCTTTTTGAATCTGCATATCTGCTTACTTTGTTTGTTTATTTTCACTCCTGCCGTATGTGGTCTTAACATACCTGAGTAGCATATTTAAAGATTCTGCAAGTATTTGCTTAATCAAAGTATTTTGTTGTTTAAATAAATTTGTTATAATTTTCAATCAGTATGGCTTCTACTATTCTTCCTTTAAAGCAACTGTTCCAGACAATGAGGCTCTCACATGATATCCTGAGACAGAACGTGACAGAATGTGAAGACCCTAAAAGAGAGCCCTCTGGGATTATTGCTGTATTGGAATCAGTGTTAAAGTTTATTAAGGACATACTGATTAACTTCATGGAGCTGATGGAAATGTTATCTCTCCCAACCGAAACCTTGTCTAAAGTTACCTCCCAAACAAGGAAAGGTTTTAAAGAACCCTTAACAGAAGAGGAGAAAATTCGCCGAAGACAACTTAACCTCTGTTTCTATTGTGGGGGAACTGGTCACCGCATCACAGGGTGTCCAGTAAGACCCCCTAGAGGATCAAGTCGAGATACAGCCAAGTTTAAAATGGACTCTGATGTTAAGGGAACAAATTATTCTTCCATTAGCAAACTTAAAGATACCCCTGGAGAGGATCTAGCTACTGAGAATACATCTATTCTACAAACAACCGTTTCTAACACGCTTCAAGAAATGGTACCTGATTTGAAACAGATGGTCATTGGGAGTACAACTCCAACTACATCCATTACCCATACCACTGCGTCTGTTTCTGCATCAACCACATTGGGGAACTCTGCAAAAATTCCTCCTGGAAATCCTGCACATTACCTTGTTTCTGCCCTGGCTGGAGATCCAGCTAAAAAAAGTCACTCATCAGACATAAAAGTGACAAACCTTCCAGCTGAATCAGACTCTGCCAATTCTAAAGATCCACACCTCCTTGTACCACCTTCACCCAGCTACTCATTGACTGAGAAAGAATTGGATGAGATGGTTGAATTGGATATAAATGACACAGGAAATGAATTCCTGGACTCTGAAGGAGAGGTCATACCTTACCCAGAGGTACTCTACCCATCAGGCAGATATGACCCAGATAACGAATTCCTTGACTCTGAAGAAGAGGTATTTTCCTACCCGGAGGTACTCTGCCCATCAGCCAGTCTATTGCAAGCTGCTGGGTATAATCAGGAACCTCTAAATCAAAACTGTCTTGGTTTTTCAGCTCTTGTTATGCCTACAGTGGTATCTTCTAAGGGTCCCCAATCTCAGGCAGCTGTTCCAAGCGAAGAATCAATTCCATCTGATTGTATTAGGGCTTCAAATGGAACACTTGTTCGTAAATCCCACCTTCAGATGTTTGAACAGGCTTTAATTACCTTTAAACCTGTTACCAGTTCACAAGTTTGTTTCCTGCCTTGTGCAATTCCTGCACTCAGCTATAACCAGGAGAAAGACTTTACCTTTACACCTGTTACCAGTTCACAAGTCTGTTTCCTGCCTTGTGCAATTCCTGCACTCAGCAATTACCAGGAGAAAGACTTTACCTTTAAACCTGTTACCAGTTCACAAGTTGTTTTCTGCCTTGTGCAAATCTTACATTTCAGTTATTACCAGGAGAAAGACTTTCCTTTTTGAATCTGCATCTCTGCTTACTTTGTTTGTTTATTTTCACTCCTGCCGTATGTGGTCTTAACATACCTGAGTAGCATATTTAAAGATTCTGCAAGCATTTGCTTAATCAAAGTATTTTGTTGTTTAAATAAATTTGTTATAATTTTCAATCAGTATGGCTTCTACTATTCTTCCTTTAAAGCAACTGTTCCAGACAATGAGGCTCTCACATGATATCCTGAGACAGAACATGACAGACGTCTCCAAATATATACAAAATAGATACAACTTTGTTATTAATAACTCCTACATCTCTCATTTAGGTGTGAAAATCTCTAACTATTTCCCTAGAATGCTTGATGACAACTATAGGCCTCTCCTAATGGAACTCAGGTCTTTAGGTCGGAAATGGAATTTTAAAACGGTTTCATGGCTGGGCCGCATTGCTGCCCTCAAAATGAGTTTCCTTCCGAAACTCACTTATATTTTCAGATGCCTCCCACTTAGAATTCCTTGCTCCCTCATCTTACAATTTCAAGGTGCATGTACCAAATATATTTGGCAAGGTAAACCTCCTAGGGTTGCCCATAGAACCCTCCAATACGCCAGAATGGACGGGGCGAGGCCTCCCCGTCCATAGCCAGATACTATGAGGCTGCAATGCTCACGCATATATCTCAGTGGGGCGTAATGGACTCAGACAGCAAATGGAGATGCCTAGAACAGGCATCCCTACCATTTAATGTGTCTCTAAGAGACTTAGTCTGGATACCTTCTCACTGCAGAAGAGCCCTTAGCATAACTAACCCCGTGATTAAAGAATGCCTTGCAGTCTGGGACCACATACGTCACTATAAACAAATAGCCCCTCACCCCTCCCCTATAACTGCCCTCTCAGGGCTCCTTTCAGGCCTACCTGACTCACATCCAGCCACCTGGGCTAAGTTAGGATTTAACAAGGTAGCGGACTTGTGGTCCCCAACCTCCCAGGGAGCTTATGTGGTTCTATCGCACGTTGACAACCCCAAATCAGTTCCATCGTATATGGCATTTGAATACGTCAAGGTCATAAGCTTACTCTCCAGATGGGGTTTTAGACCGTCTTCCTCTTGACAGCTGACCATTTGGGAAGCCAGATGGCAGCAAGGTAGATGACTTGGCAAACCGTTATCATTGCATTACACCCTTATGGAAGGTGTGTCTCCTGAGGATAGGGCGTCACATATCATTAAATGGGAAAAGATACTTAATTTGTCAATCCCAGTGGAAGATTGGCAACGCACACTCCTACTTACTAAAAAGGTGTTACATTGCGTCACTATCTATGAAACATATGTTAAGCTCCTCACGCATTGGTACTATGTTCCGACCAGATTAGCTGCACTTTTCCCCACAACCTCCTCGACTTGTTGGAAGGAGTGCGCCCAAAGGGGCGATATGCTCCATATTTGGTGGCATTGCCCCAAACTTCAACCGCTATGGTCTCAAAGCTTTAGGCTGTTGGCAAGCATGGGGATACATGTTCCCAGGACCCCTGGGGTGGCCCTCTTTCACTTAGGTACACACAAACTTCCCAGACATCAGGGCACACTATGCATTTACTTATTTTCTGCTTTCAAATTATCCATAGCGAGGGCTTGGAAGAGGAGCGATCCCCCCCTCTTGGGCGGATGTGGTCTCCTTGATGGCTTACATCTACTCCATGGAAAAAAATATATACTACACTATGGGTAAGCTAGACTCATTTGAGTTAATTTGGTCAGATTGGAAAGACAGGTTCAATACTCAATGGCTCCCGAGCCTTGAGGCTTAAATAGAGGTTTCTGACGTGAGAGTAGAGACAGGGCCATCTGTGGACAG
Source organism: Bombina bombina (assembly GCF_027579735.1). Classification (NCBI taxonomy): domain Eukaryota; kingdom Metazoa; phylum Chordata; class Amphibia; order Anura; family Bombinatoridae; genus Bombina; species Bombina bombina. The sequence goes on from NC_069503.1 coordinate 273,837,669, forward strand.
TACCCCCCTCACCCATAATGTAGGTAATCCTCATACATACTGTAGCGAACCAATTATCTCAGTCATCCCACCCAACATCCCCCCCATCCCTCCCTTCTCCCCCATTCTGTTTATAAACCAATCTTTGGATCCAGTTGGTTTCCTTCTGTGTGTTAGGGAAAACTGGTCCTCATATTGCTCAGTTATTTACTCTACACTTTCATTTGTTTATTTATTTTTATTTTATTTTTTGGCTATGACTTGTTAATATTACTATGTATATACATGTAACCTGTTTTTGTAGTACGCTTAGATCGTACTGTTGATTATACTCTTTTACTAATACAAAATAAAAATAATTTTTTTAAAAAAAAAAAAGAATCACTCCCACTTCCCATAACTTCAAGTCATTCTTTGCTTTGTACATCGTATGGGGGGGGGGGGGGGTGAAAATGGTGTCTGAAGAAAATCTACTATTTAATCCTTTAATGGGTACTTTTCCGTGCAAGCAAGGATTGGGGCAATGCTGTGTCCATGTCAATCTCTTTAGTAAGAGTAATGGTGGCTTTTAGCAGTTGGAAGACGGTGAGTGGGGTCTTTGCTTACCTTCCAGCTCTTATGCTACCCCTATGTAGAAAGCCAGGGTTGGTAACTCTGTCTTTTTTGTATCTTCAGGTCCCTGTCGGCGGTCGGATGAGGCTGACACACTTGGAGCTGCTGTGACTGCTCCACAGCAGAAGACCCTGGAGGGTAAGTCCTTTCTTATTATTTCTTAAAATCTAGATAATAAATCAAGGTGTCAGGTTAGGAAATGTCCAGAAGAAGACCCAAATGCTAGGGCGAACTTAAACAACACCCTTGCACTCTGAGTTTAATCCAGGACGTGACCCCACGACAACCTCCAAAAAACAAAGTACTCACGATATGGAGCAGGGTTAGCCTGTGCCAAAGTAATTCATTATATCAGCCAGATAGACTTCTGAATAAGGAACTGGTTTCAGGAAATGTCTTCCACAGTATCAGGAGAGCAGGGATAGTCCACTTATACTCAGACAGAAGAAGGGTAAAACAGGAAACAGTTAATAATGCAGGAGTAGGTCATTTGTTATCAGGCAGTCTGAAGGTTAACACTGTGTAGACAGTCTTTGCAGAGTATGCAACAGGTAATCAGGCAGTTTGAGGGTTAACACTGAGTAGACAGTCTTTGCAGAGTATGCAACAGGTAATCAGGCAGTTTGAGGGTAAACACTGTGTAGTCAGAACTTGCAGAGATAGCAACAGGTAAGCTGGTAGTTTGAAGGTTAACACAGATTAATCAGTACTTGTTGAGATTGGCAACAGGATATCAAGCAGTTTGAAGGATTACACTGAATAATTGTATTTGCAGAGTTTGGAAACAGGTAAACATGCAGATTGAAGGTTTCACAGAAATAACAGAATTTGAATAGTTTGGCAGTACACAGAGTAGTCTGAAAATGCAGGGTTTGCAGCAGGTAAACAGGAAGTTTGAAAGTTTCACAAAACAAACAGTACTTGCATTGTTTGGAGACAGGTAATCAGGAGGTTGAAGGTTAATCCAGCATAGTAAATCCTTGAAGAGATTGGCAACAGAAAAGCAGCAGTTAGAGAGATTCCTCAGCGAAATCCTATCAGAAGCCATAAAGTTAACAAACAAACTGGCACTGGAGAAACAGGAAGACAAGAATAAAAAGCCTGGTTGTGACATCATCAGGAAGGGGTGGCTCAGACACCTGTCAATCAAGCACACAGAGAGGACTGCAGAGCTTCCCAGCAGCTGAGCGTGACACAAGGAGGTAGGACTGGGAAATCAGGGACCTGGTGGGATCTGCTACCCTTAGGAAGGGTTTGTATGGTAATATAATTATATTCTTAAGTTTGGAATATAATGCGGCAGGGCAGATTCCTGGTTAATCCAGTCAAACATTTATGCCGCCTATATAGCCTACTAAAGGATCTGCATAGATCCGGGCTTTATAGCATATGGGGACTAAATTTACTGCTGCGACAGGGAACCATAGTAGGGGTATGTTGATCACTCAGTGTCAATTATGGAATGTGCGGCAGCCCCTCACTACAACACCGCTACAAAATTTTCCATGCTGTGGGTGATTAATTACTTGTGCGAACTCACGTACTGTGATAGCAGGGGCATGTTTTCCCTCAATAGTCGCCTCTTGTTATGGAGGGGTTCGCGCGCTTAGGTTAGAAGGCCGTAACTAGCAGTGTGGCCTATCCTCGAGAGACTCCGTTAACTTGGAGCCTACAAGCTGCAAAATATGGCCTGCATCAGCCTTTTTTATGCTGGTAACTCGGTCCTGCTTATAAGTGTCCGTGTATTGTTCTCTAGTATAGGGATTTTTCTACTATGTTCATGGCCAGGAGTATATTAAACAAGGGTTATTTTATTCAAAGGGCCGTTCAGGTGTTACACGGATGACACTGTGAAATCTTATTGTGGCGATCCCATTGCGCGCTAATAGCATCACATTCCATTAGATTATTTTCTATTTTGACGTTGCCTTTTTAATTTATATGTGGGCTATGTTTCTAGCCGCTATCTCTTATTGGCACGCATGTTTCTAGGCACTCAGGAGCTCCTTAGTGCTAGATTTATTACCCATTTTCCCAGGTTTTTTTCTGGGGATTAATTTGTAATGGCATTAGCCTGGGAACATCTTTTGTTGTGCTGATCTAATTTGGGGCACTTGAGATGTTTTTAGGTCTGGTAAGTTTCAGTAAGTGTTTTCTAAAACTTGAGAAGCCTTTTTTTCTATATTTAAGGATTTCTTGACTTTGTCTGCCACCTTGTGACCAGTGTTCCCTCTAAGGTGCGCGGCTGCGTGGCCGCGCACCTTCCCTTCTGGTGTAGCGCAGGCAGAATATCAGGCCGCGCAGCACCTGTGAGTAGAAGCAGGGAGAGGAAAATGCCTGAAGAACTAATTTGCCAAGTGCCGCCTGCACTGCGCATTGGACCCAGCAATCTGTCACTCATCTAGCCTGATTCTGTGTTCCTGTATACAGCGCGCACCGAGCTAATGTACTCAGCTTAAAAGTACATTAGCTCGGTGCTGACAGCAGCGCTGTATACAGGAACACAGAATCAGGCTAGATGAGTGACAGATTGCTGGGTCCAATGCGCAGTGCAGGCGTCACTTGGCAAATTAGTTCTACATGATTTTTGGGATCTCAGTGGTAGTTTCAGCGAGGGGACTGGACTTCTTCCCTGCCTGCTTTCTCCATGGTACGTCTTTATTTACTGGGTCACTAAACTAGGCAGATCGCTCCTGTCCACTCCTGACTTCAATCATTATAAGAAAGAGGCAGCAGCTCTGCAGAACGCTCAATGCTGCAGTTGTTTTACTGTTTGTTTACATTACATCAACCCCCCTTCCCCTCCTCTGATGTGGTGTTGTCTGGTTATTATCATACTGAATTACGGCTAGGTTGATCATTGAGGAGAGGAAGGGGTGATGCTCTGGCAACTAAGTTTTATTATAGAAGATACGGCACCACGCTTGTTTAGCTCCATGCTCCACCCCTCCCTGTGGAAGACTGAATCAGACTTGTCCCTTGCTTGCAGCAGTAGCAAAAAGAAGGTAGGGTGGCTGTCTCTCAACCAAATATTTAGTGTTGACTATAATATTCAATTTATGCATAAATTCTGAAATTCAACATCAGTGACACCTTTATATAAGGTAATTTTTTTCTGGCAAACAAATATAATTAAATATAAGTGATTGAATATGTCTAATATGGAGCTGTGGTCAAACTTGTGTTATATCAACTGCTGTTTAGTATGTATTGCAGTCACATTGCCTCTTACAATAGATTATCTGCATTTTGTAAATTGTTAAGTGTATATATGTGTGTTTATGAGTATATGTGTGTGTGTATATGAGTATGTATATGTGTATCAGTGTATATCTATGTGTTTTTGAGTATGTGTATCAGTGTATATCTGTTTATGAGTGTGTATCTGTGTGTTTATGAGTGTGTGTGTATGAATATGTGTGTGTGTATCAGTCTATATATGTGTGTGTTTGAGTGTGTGTGTGTGTGTGTATGAGTATGTGTGTATCAGTGTATATCTGTTTGTGTGTATGAGTGTGTGTGTATATCTGTGTGTTTATGAGTATGTGTGTGTATGAGTATGTGTGTATCAGTGTATATCTGTTTGTGTGTATGAGTGTGTGTGTATATCTGTGTGTTTATGAGTATGTGTGTGTATGAGTATGTGTGTATCAGTGTATATCTGTTTGTGTGTATGAGAGTGTGTGTATATCTGTGTGTTTATGAGTATGTGTGTGTATGAGTATGTGTGTATCAGTGTATATCTGTTTGTGTGTATGAGTGTGTATCAGTGTGTTTATGAGTGTGGGTGTATCAGTTTATATTTGTGTGTTTATGAGTATGTGTGTGTGTATATATATATATATATATATATATATATATATATGTGTGTGTGGTGTGTGTGTATGTATATATATATATATATATATATATATATATATATATATATATATATATATAATTACACACACACATAGGAAACAGTGCAATTTATCTCCTGTTTGCAATTTTTTTTTATAAACGTGACTATTGGAAATTTCCACCATGCCTATAACTTGAAAGTCCCTACTCCACCCTATTCTTGTCAGCTGGACCAATTGAATGGCATAAAGTATGCAGTAGCCATGTCTTTTGATTAGGATTTCTCGTGTGGCAAGGTGCATGCAATGAACATGTGTAGGGTGGCCAGGGTTTTTGTTTGGAGTCTTTGGGCTAATAGGAAATGCAATTTTAGACTGCCCTGTCTTCTAATTTCCTATACATTTTGCTTCCTGTGTGTTTTTTCTTTGTTTTTCTAATATTGAATAAAAATGTTTTGAAAAGAGCATATCTGTACCACTGGGTTATACATGTCCCCTGAGCCAATGGTTGCCAGTCCTCCTCTGTTTGCAGCAGCATAACTGTTTCATGCACAAAGACACAGAATCAGTCAAGGGTGACATTCAAGGTGGGACAGGGACATAACTCTAACTTCTTTCCCACATATTGCACAATTGTGCATAAGCATTGGTTGCATTAGTAAGGGGGGTGGCCAGGCTAGTGTGTTGATATATTATTCAGTAATTTTACTATGGGGGGGGGCGTCATTTCATTCTCGGACCCAGGCAGCACAATGTCTTGCGCCGGCCCTGTATATATATATATATATATATATATATATATATATAATTATCCACATATATACATATATCCACATACATACACACACACATATATATATATATATATATATATATATATACACATACATATACAAATATATATATATATAGTGCCGCACACAAGCGGTATCAAGTCCGCACACAGAAAAAAATAATTGCACGCACGGAAAAAAAATTAGAGGGAACATTGCTTGTGACAGTTTCAGGTGGTTTCCTTCTGCAAATTTTTTCTTTCTCATGGACAGAATATTTATCTAGTTCATTTATCCTTTTGTCTGGATAGTGTTTAATTTGTCAGTTGTAAATATTAAATATATTTTGAGGGACTATAAAAGTTCTTCCCTTCCCTTTCAGTAGAATTTTGTATAAGCCCTATATTATGCTTATCTTTTAATATTTCTACTGTATTTATTAAATATATTTTTTAGGGATTTTGCTTTGTATATATTATCCCTACCCTTTTCAGATATTTTAGATAAAGTAAGCTTTACATCTGCTTATTTTATATTTTGTCTGCTGAGAATTCTTAAGGTATGTTTGAAGATGAATCATTCTCTTGCATATACCTTCTTTCCTTCTGAAAAGCCTTTTTCTGCAAATTGTTATAAGAAGTTTTTCTGCTTATCCTTTGTCCGTTATACATATTGGATATATATTTTTTTCTGGTTACCTGCTCAAATAATTTAGTACTTAAGTAAGCAGTTTAGTATCTCAGAGTTACTGGCTTATTTTTTCATAGGGGGAGGTCCTGAGTTTCAGGCCTCTCTTTTGGCCTTTACTCTTTAGAGTTACAGGGACAGTCTAGGCCAAAATAAACTTTCATGATTCAGATAGAGCATGTGATTTTAAACAATTTTCCAATTTACTTTTATCACCAATTTTGCTTTGTTCTCTTGGTATTCTTAGTTGAAAGCTTAACCTAGGAGGTTCATATGCTAATTTCTTAGACCTTGAAGGCCACATCTTTCAGATTGCATTTTAACAGTTTTTCACCACTAGAGGGTGTTAGTTCACGTATTTCATATAGATAACACTGTGCTCGTGCACGAGAAGTTATCTGGGAGCAGGCACTGATTGGCTAGACTGCAAGTCTGTCAAAAGAACTGAAAAAGGGGCAGTTTGCAGAGGCTTAGATACAAGATAATCACAGAGGTTAAAAGTATATTAATTATAACTGTGTTTGTTATGCAAAACTGGGGAATGGGTAATAAAGGGATTATCTATCTTTTAAAAAAATAAAAATTCTGGTGTAGACTGTCCCTTTAAATATACTTTGTCTGTTATGCATACTATGATATGTTTCCAGGGTTCATTTTCCATGCTCTGGTTTCTCTTCAGATCAAATAAATCTTTCGCCTTTTAATAAAGATTTCCGTGGAGAGGAACAACCATGAGTTTTTCTAGTTTATTTTTTTGAGGCTCTGCCATTTGCAGAGCTAAATATATTTTCCCTGATGGTTTGGACACTTAAGCTGCAGCCAATACGCGGTATTCTGGAGACCTGTGTTATTTCCTGGCATGTCTGACTGTCCTAAAAATTCTTCTACTGTATACATTCTCCTTTTTCCTCCTCTGTCTTCAGTGGAGTTATTTTTGGATTTCTTTATAAGCTCTAAACGCTTATTTTATCTTTTTCATTTATGTACATATTATTGTGTACCTTTGGGATTTTATTATCCCTATCCTTTTTACAGTAGAACTGTTCTGTGGATATAATCATTTTAGGTTTATCCTTCACGGTTTTGTGGAAGGCTGTATGTCTGACTGCTGTTAGTTTCCCTTTGGGGAGCTGCTCCTTATTCCTTAGTGCTGCTTGAATAGCATAGTGGTGAAATTAGCAGCTTAGTAACTGAGAGTTACTAGTTTGTTTCCCTATATTGGTAGGGGACAATATTTTTTTTATGTGTTTTTCTCCTATGGGATGATTTATAGTTTAATTGGTAAGTTTTCATTCTGTAGTGATGATCTATATCTTTACTGATAGCAGGTTCGCTTCTTGGCCTTTTGGCTAAGATCAAGTATAGTATCTGTTCTTATCAGTTTAATATCTGATAGGCCCCATGGTCTCCAGCTAGTGGACATATCTATCAAGCTCCGAATGGAGCTTGATGCTCCGTGTTTCTGGCGAGCCTGCAGGCTCGCCAGAAACAGCAGTTATGAAGCAGCGATCACAAAGACCGCTGCTCCATAACCTGTCCGTCTGCTCTGAGCAGGCGGACAGACATCGCCGGAAATCAACCCGATCAAGTATGATCGGGTTGATTGACACCCCCCTGCTGGCGGCCCATTGGCCGCGAGTCTGCAGGGGGCGGCGTTGCACCAGCAGCTCTTGTGAGCTGCTGGTCCAATGCTGAATACGGAGAGCGTATTGCTCTCCATATTCAGCGAGGTCTGGCGGACCTGATCCGCACTGTCGGATCAGGTCTACCAAACCTTGTTAAATAGAGGCCCATTTATTCAATTCATTTTTGGAACAGGGAGATGGAAGAAGAGCTTGTTCTGTCCACTCCACGCTTTGGCCTGGTATTGCAGTTCCGCCAGAAGCAGTGTTCCTCTGTCACATAGAGTCGTTTTGATTGCCTAGTTTTATTTCCTACTCTCCTCATTTATCTATATTGAAATGTTTAGGTTTCTTCTTGGGGTCTACTTGGTAGCCTAGAGTTAATCCTCCGCGGTTTATCTGTCAGCCCTGCGTTCGGTACCTTTTCAACAATGTCTGAGATGGTCAGAACCAGGAATGTTGTTGTTTTATAGTGGTGCCTCTCCAGGATTGGCCCTAGATTATTCTCCTCTTGTCTTTTAGACCTTCTCAGGGGGTTGCCCTGGACAACCCAACGAGATATATATATTTTTTTTTTAGTACTGGAGCAGGACCTTCTATCCAAGGTTCCAGTTTTTTTGAGACCTTCTTGAGAGATTGTCTCTTTAGCTGACAGATCAGATTGAGGTTCTCTAGGACCTTGGGGGATCTGGTTTAGACTGAGTCCATCTTTCATTCCTAGAGTTAAGAGCGATCTTCAATGCTCTGATAGCTTAGCCGCTAGGATTTGGGTTTGTCCTTTAGATTTTATGTACGTCATCACTTCAGTGACATATTTCAATTTTCAGGGAGGAACATGGAGTTTCCTAAAGATGAGAGAGGGATCTCGCGTCTTTCATTAGGTGGAGCCTCACAAGCGGGGTCTTCATCGGGAGGTATCTCAGGATATTTCTCAGGTGGTGAGTTCCAGAGTGGGTTAAGATGGCGTCTCTTCTAAATACCAAGCTACCTAGATAAGGATCTAATCAAGGGATTCTCTTGCAGCTCTGGTCATCCCTCTGGTGGTTCTATGGGAATTCGGTCTTTCTATCTTTTTCCTTTTTGCCCTTCTTTCTCGGTGTATAGCCTGTTTCGTACAGGAGCAGGCTTCGGGGCTTTTACTCGCCCTGACTTGGCATCACAGCTTCAGTTCAGATGAAGATGTCTTTCTTTCCCCCGTGGAATTTGCCTCTGAGGTGGGACTTTCTCCTTAAGGGTCATCTAGATTCTATAATGCTGACTGCTTGGAGATTAGACACCTAGTCTAGACAAGGTTTTTTTGATAAGGTGTTTGATCCTATGATCAGGATCGTAAGATTTACCATAAGGTATGTTGTACATACTTTTTCTGGTGTGTATCTAGTGTAGATACTATTATATCTGTTAGAATATTACCATAAATATTATCTGAGACGTGTTAGATATAACCTAGGTTACAATATTAATTATACTCTATTTCAGTGTTAACCTCTAACGTATTATATATATTTACGTAACAATAATTCTAACTAAAATGTAATCTTTAATCCTTAGTTCTGATCACTTACCTTAATATACACAATGATTATATTTGCATAGTAAATAGCTTATTAATTATGGTCAAATATATATGTCTATGCTGTTACAATATTCTATACAAAGCAAGCTCTAAAAATATTTCTAAATTAACCTTAATTCCAAATGAATTGCTTATTAAAAATCACACCTTACCATTAAACTTACAAGGCAATTTGTAATTAGCCAACAACACAAGTCCAATGCCAAAATATGGATCACTAACTTACAATACTTAAACAACAAAAACTAGAGAAGTTTGTATATTATCAACACAATAACCAATTTATGTGCGGTTCTTAAGAGATTTCACAATAAATAAGACAGACTTATAGATATAAAAGTACAAAACCTTTTCCTAGCAATAAAATTATTTAGCACCAATATAATTATTTCTAAGCTACACAGGCCAATGGGACATAAATTTAAAGTACAAAATACCCTTTTAAATCACAGCTACAATTTAACTAGCTAAAGAATACCTTTGATTTAGATATTAAATATACTTAACAATCGCGTATACTTTACCAGCTCCAGGTGAGGGTTCAATATCCAAATATGTCTATTGTCATAATTTTTAGGGGAATTATACACAATTGGAAGAGAATTAATCCTGATAATCTCTTATCCACAAAGAATGTCCCAACGGATTTGTCTTACAGAAAACTGTGTTCGCACACTCGTGTCTCTCCGTAAGCAAAAATAGCAGCAAGCAGGATTGCAACAGTCTGCAAGAAAATGTTCAGCCAAAAGGGTCCATTCTCTTTGTGAAAGGAGTTTTTGTCAGAGACCAAACTCCTCCCCATTCCTTATCACCCAATAGGCTTGTATACGCCCTTTTCGGAGCTTGTTTCTAATTAGTTTATTGGGAAATGCCTCTCTTTTAACAGTCAACCCTTTTGGCTGTTATACCAGCTTTATTCCATCGGGGGGCAGCAGACATAGATTATCAATCAATATTTGCTACAGTTTAATATATATATTTTAAAGTGTATATTTAATATACTATATTTTCTAGTATTAATAAACGTATCTGGTCAACATATATGGCACTGTTTAGTACTACTGAAGATGCACAATTCAAGACCAAACATGGGGTATACTGATTTAGTATATATTCTTATACATCCAAACATTAGACTTGAGCATAATCTATTAAATCTATATAATATACCTATCCGATGTATACTTCCATACAATTCTTCTTATAATATTTAAAGAGATGTATTTAAAATCACATTTTTACAAGGGGACTTAAAAGGATTTTAATACTTTCGGCATGAATTTGATTAATATATCAATTCATATTCTGATATAATATTGCCACCTTTTCCAGTTATCTCTTGATAAGGTTATTTTGAATACATTAAAACACAGATATGACTTCATTGGACAACTCATTTAATATGTATTTCTTCACATATCTGAAAAACAAAAAAGAACATGTTATTTATTCTAAAATAAGTTAAACATTTTAAATTCAGTGCAGTTATTTATTTAATCTAGCAGGCACTATCTAATATAGTACTGTTAGGCATTTCTCTCAGCCCCATTTATTTATAAATATTTTATTATTTATACAACCCGAGTATAAATGAAACATTTGAAAAGTATACAATTCATATAGAAGAATTTCTAACTTCTCTTTCTGCTATTAAGATTTAAACTGCCAGCCATTCTGGGAAGTTTGTGTATTGTAACTCAGCATGGGACTATTTACACTGAAGTGTGCATGGCCACCTTTCCTGAAATCTGTTTCTAGGTTCAGACGTAGGGGCTCCCTGATTACAGGAGGTCCATTATCGGTTAACTTTATCATCAACTTATTCAGGCAGGAAACCTTTGAAATGTACATCTCCTAATTTGACAGATGTCTGCTTTTGAACACTGAGATGTGTATTATTTAAATTGCTGGTCATCCTGAAGTCTTGCTAGCTTCAAATAACTAATTATTGTAGACTGTCTTTCTCTGAAAAGCAGGAGATCTGAGTAAACATATTTTCTGTGCAGTGAAACTTACAGTATGGGGTTTTAATGAAATGTTCCTTATATATATATATATATATATATATATATATATATATGAATTAATCAACATTCCTCACATTCTGTCCTTCCTTCAGGAGTACCTGGAGAAGGATTTATCTGTCTGGATGCTAAAAGGCCAGATTTCAGCTATTTTGATTAATCTGAGCATCTGGCTGACTCCAGATATTCTTTTTTTTGTTCAGGCCTTAGTCCGTTTTAGGCCTGTATTTTAGTCGGTTACTTCTCCTTGGAGCTTTAACCTTGTTTCTAGAGTTCTGTTGACGGCTCTGTTTGAGCCTATGCACTCGGTTAATTTTAGTTTCTGTCTTCTGTTAGTTTTTCTTCTATTCGCAGAGTCCCATAGGTTTTGGCTCTGCAATGTAGTAATTTCTCTTGTAAGGTGTATCCAGTTCACGGATCATCCATTACTTGTGGGATATTCTCATTCCCAACAGGAAGTTGCAAGAGGACACCCACATCAGAGCTGTCTATATAGCTCCTCCCCTCACTGCCATATCCAGTCATTCTCTTGCAACTCTCAACAAGCATGGAGGTAGTAAGAGATAAGTGGTGAAATGTAGCTGTTATTTTGCTTCAATCAAGAGTTTATTATTTTTAAATAGTACCGGAGTTGTGCTATTTTGTTCCAGGCAGGAAAAAAGAAGAATCTGCCTGGGATTTCTATGATCTTAGCAGGTTGTAACTAAGATCCATTGCTGTTCTCACACATGTCTGAAGAGAGAGATAACTTCAGCGGGGGAATGGCGTACAGGTTATCCTGTTATGAGGTATGTGCAGTTAATATTTTTCTAGAAGATGTGAAGGCTAGAAAATGCTGCCGATACCAAATTTATGTAAGGTAAGCCTGAATACAGTGATTTAATAGTGACTGGTATCATGCTTACTTTCTGAGGTAATACTCTTTTATATTTACAATATAAAACGTTTGCTGGCATGTTTAAACGTTTTTATATATACTTTGGTGATAAAACTTTATTGGGGCCTAGTTTTTTTCCACATGGCTGGCTTAAATTTGCCTAGAAACAGTTTCCTGAGGCTTTCACTTGTGTTACTATGAGTGGGAGGGGCCTAGTTTAGTGCTTTTTTTGTGCATTAACTATTACAGACTGAGACATCCAGGAGTTCCCTGAATACTACAGGACATCTCTAAAGGGCTCTTAGGCTTCCAAAATCGTTTGTTGGGGAAGGTAGGCCCACAGCAAGGCTGTGGCAGTTTGGTGTGACTGTTAAAAAACGTCTATCGTTTTTTTGATCCGGTTTTTGAACTAAGGGTTAATCATCCATTTGCAAGTGGGTGCAATGCTCTGTTAGATTATTATACACACTGTAAAAATTTTGTTTGATTTACTGCCTTTTTTCACTGTTTTTCAAATTCTGACAAAATTTGTTTCTCTTAAAGGCACAGTACCGTTTTTTTATATTTGCTTGTTAACTTGATTTAAAGTGTTTTCCAAGCTTGCTAGTCTCATTGCTAGTCTGTATAAACATGTCTGAAATAGAGGAAACTCCTTGTTCATTATGTTTAAAAGCCATGGTGGAACCCCCTCTTAGAATGTGTACCAAATGTACTGATTTCACTTTAAGCAATAAAGATCATATTCTGTCTTTAAAAAAATTTATCACCAGAGGAATCTGACGAGGGGGAAGTTATGCCGACTAACTCTCCCCACGTGTCAGATCCTTTGACTCCCGCTCAAGGGACTCACGCTCAAATGGCGCCAAGTACATCCAGGGCGCCCATAGCGTTTACTTTACAAGACATGGCGGCAGTCATGGATAATACACTGTCAGCGGTATTAGCCAGACTACCTGTATTTAGAGGAAAGCGAGATAGCTCTGGAGTTAGACGAAATACAGAGCATACTGACGCTTTAAGAACTATGTCTGATACTGCCTCACAATATGCAGAAGCTGAAGGAGAGCTTCTTTCTGTGGGTGATATTTCTGACTCAGGGAAGATGATGCAACCTGATTCTGATATTTCTACATTTAAATTTAAGCTTGAACACCTCCGCGTGTTACTCAGGGAGGTTTTAGCTGCTCTGAATGACTGTGATACAATTGCAGTGCCAGAGAAATTGTGTAGACTGGATAAATACTATGCAGTGCCGGTGTGTACTGATGTTTTTCCAATACCTAAAAGGTTTATTTTTAAATGTTCTCAGGGATAACTTCTTGTCACAATTAATAGAGGAGCCAACTAGGAGTAAAGCTATATTGGATTTAGTGCTATCAAACAATACAGATATAATATCAAACATAGAAGTTAAAGAACATTTGGGTAACAGTGATCATAACATGGTCACATTTGAAAACTCTTTTCATATGCAGTGTTTTAAAGGCTTAACTAAGACTTTTAATTTCAAGAAAGCAAAATTCAACGATTTAAGGAAATCATTAAATAATATAAATTGGGACAATGTATTTTCTAATAAAAATACAGAGGATAAATGGATAATATTTAAAAATTTGTTAAATAAATATACATATCAATACATACCATATGGTTATAAAAATAAAAATAAAAAAACTAAGCCGTTATGGCTAAATAAAAATGTGTTAAGAGAAATTAGGAAAAAACGTAGGGCATTTAAATTATTAAAAGAAAATAGTACAGACTCAGCATACAATATTTATAAGGAATGTAACAAAGCATGCAAAAAAGCAATCAAATTAGCCAAAATTGAAAATGAAAAATTAATTGCCAAGGATTCTAAGTCTAACCCTAAAAGGTTCTTTAAGTACATAAATAGCAAAAAATCTAAGAAGGATAATATAGGTACATTAAAATGTGTGGAGGGTAGCATGATAAATAATGACAGGGAGAAGGCTGAGGTACTAAACCAGTTTTTTTCTTCAGTATACACAAGAGAGGAACCATTGAATGATACTTTGGAACAGAATAGAACATGCCAGTCCATACCACTAACTGGGTTTTGTTTAGAGGATATCAGGAAAAAACTAAAAAATATTAAGGTAAATAAAACTCCAGGCCCAGATGGAATACACCCAAGGGTGTTAAGTGAACTTAGCACTGTTATAGACAAACCTTTACTCTTAATTTTTCAAGACTCATTATCCTCAGGCATGGTACCCCAGGATTGGCGTAAAGCTGATGTGGTGCCACTCTTCAAAAAGGGAAGCAGGGATGATCCAGGAAGCTATAGACCAGTTAGTCTGACATCAATAGTGGGGAAGATATTTGAAGGGATTATAAGGGATTATATTGATGAGCATATTTGTGTAAACAAGATTATGAGTTCTAATCAGCATGGCTTTAGGAGAAATAGATCATGTCAAACTAATCTAATTAGATTCTACGAGGAAGTAAGTAAAAATATAGATAAAGGGGAATCAGTTGATGTGATATACTTAGATTTTGCAAAGGCATTTGATACAGTGCCACATGAGAGATTAATGCACAACATTAAGGGACTGGGAATAGCTGAAAATGTTAGCTCATGGATAAATAACTGGATAAAAGATAGGGAGCAACGAGTAGTAGTAAATGGATCATACTCAGATTGGACAAAGGTAATCAGTGGCGTCCCCCAGGGATCAGTACTGGGCCCTGTTCTTTTTAATATTTTTATAAATGACTTGGAGCAAGGATTAAATAGCGACATCTCTATTTTTGCAGATGATACTAAGTTAAGTAAGGTCATTAGGTCAGAGCAGGACGAACTCTCTTTACAAAGGGATTTGCTAAAATTAGAACTATGGGCAAGTGAATGGAAAATGAGATTTAATACGGAAAAATGTAAGGTTCTACATTTTGGAAGTAAAAATAAGCAGGCTACGTATTTTTTAAATGGGACAAGACTTAGCCAAACACAGGAGGAAAGGGATTTGGGAGTAGTAATAGATAACAAGCTAAAGATGAGTGCACAATGCAGGGCAGCGGCTTCAAAGGCTAATAAGATACTAGCATGTATTAAAAGAGGCATTGATTCAAGAGAGGAAAGCATAATTCTGTCATTATATAAAGCCCTGGTAAGACCTCACCTTGAGTTTGGAGTGCAGTTCTGGGGACCGATTGCTAAAAAAGATATTGCAGAACTAGAAAAAGTTCAGAGAAGGGCCACAAAGCTAATAAGGGGATTGGAGAAATTAACCTATGAGGAGAGGCTAGCCAAACTGGGTCTGTTCTCTTTAGAAAAAAAGCGCTTGAGAGGTGACATGATTACTTTATATAAATATATTCAAGGCCCATATACAGAGATGGCAGAAGCTCTTTCTATTCCAAGAAAATTGTTTCTGACAAGAGGTCATAATTTAAGGTTGGAGGAAAGGAGATTTAATCTCCTGCAACGGAAACGTTTTTTCACTGTAAGAGCAATAAAATTGTGGAACTCATTACCAAAGGAGGTAGTGAATGCCAATACCAAAGATTCATTTAAAAATAGTCTGGATAAATTTCTGTATATAAACAAAATTCATGGATATGATTGCTAGTATTAAATGGGTCACATTTTAATGGGGTTATTTAAGCTTAACTGGAGCTTTTTGTAAGTATTTTAGATTTGTATAGGTTGAACTCGATGGATTTCAGTCTTTTTTCAACCTTATCTAAAAAAAGAAAAAAAAAAAGAAATTATTACTAAGGAATGGGATAGACCAGGTGTGCCGTTCTCTCCCCCTCCTGTTTTTAGAAAAATGTTTCCAATAGACGCCACCACACGGGACTTATGGCAGACAGTTCCTAAGGTGGAGGGAGCAGTTTTGTACTCTAGCAAAGCGTACTACTATCCCTGTCGAGGACAGTTGTGCTTTCTTAGATCCAATGGATAAAAAGTTAGAGGGTTACCTTAAGAAAATGTTTATTCAACAAGGTTTTATCCTACAGCCCCTTGCATGCATTGCGCCTGTCACTGCTGCTGCAGCGTTCTGGTTTGAGTCTCTGGAAGAGGCTTTACAGGTAGCGACTCCATTGGATGAAATACTTGACAAGCTTAGAGCACTTAAGCTAGCCAATTCTTTTGTTTCTGATGCCATTGTTCATTTGACTAAAGTAACGGCTAAGAATTATGGTTTTGCTATCCAGGCGCGCAGAGCGCTATGGCTTAAATCATGGTCAGCTGACGTTACTTCAAAATCGAAGCTGCTTAACATTCCCTTCAAGGGGCAGACCCTATTCGGGCCTGGTTTGAAGGAGATTATTGCTGATATCACTGGAGGAAAAGGTCATGCCCTTCCTCAGGATAGGTCCAAACCAAGGGCCAAACAGTCTAATTTTCGTGCCTTTCGAAACTTCAAGGCAAGTGCGGCATCAACTTCCTCTAATGCAAAACAAGAGGGAACTTTTGCTCAGTCCAAGATGGTCTGGAGACCTAACCAGACCTGGAACAAGGGTAAGCAGGCCAAAAAGCCTGCTGCTGCCTCTAAGACAGCATGAAGGAACGGCCCCCTATCCGGTAACGGATCTAGTAGGGGGCAGACTTTCGCTCTTCACCCAGGCGTGGGCAAGAGATGTCCAGGATCCCTGGGCGTTGAAAATTATATCCCAGGGATATCTTCTGGACTTCAAGGCTTCCCCCCCAAAAGGGAGATTTCACCTTTCACAATTATCTGCAAACCAGATAAAGAGAGAGGCATTCTTACACTGTGTACAAGACCTCCTAGTTATGGGAGTGATCCATCCAGTCCCAAAGGAGGAACAGGGACAGGGATTTTACTCAAATCTGTTTGTGGTTCCCAAAAAAGAGGGAACCTTCAGACCAATTTTGGATCTAAAGATCTTAAACAAATTCCTCAGAGTTCCATCATTCAAGATGGAGACTATTCGTACCATCCTACCTATGATCCAGGAGGGTGAATACATGACTACAGTGGATTTAAAGGATGCTTATCTGCACATTCTGATACACAAAGATCATCATCGGTTTCTCAGGTTTGCCTTCCTAGACAGGCACTACCAGTTTGTAGCTCTTCCCTTTGGGTTAGCTACAGCCCCAAGAATTTTTACAAAGGTTCTGGGGTCGCTTCTGCCGGTCCTAAGGCCATGGGGCATAGCAGTGTCCCCTTATTTAGACGACATCCTGATTCAGGCGGCAAACTTCCAAATTGCCAAGTCTCATATGGACATAGTGTTGGCATTTCTGAGGTCGCATGGGTGGAAGGTGAACGAGAAAAAGAGTTCTCTATCCCCCCTCACAAGAGTTTCCTTCCTAGGGACTCTGATAGATTCTGTAGAAATGAAAATTTACCTGACGGAGTCCAGGTTATCAAAACTTCTAAATTCCTGCCGTGTTCTTTATTCCATTCCTCGCCCTTCGGTGGCTCAGTGCATGGAAGTAATCGGCTTAATGGTAGCGGCAATGGACATAGTGCCGTTTGCACGCCTACATCTCAGAACGCTGTAACTATGCATGCTCAGTTAGTGGAATGGGGATTACACAGATTTGTCCCCTTTACTGAATCTGGACCAAGAGACCAGGGATTCTCTTCTCTGGTGGCTATCTCGGGTCCATCTGTCCAAAGGTATGACCTTTCGCAGGCCAGATTGGACAATTGTAACGACAGATGCCAGCCTTCTAGGTTGGGGTGCAGTCTGGAACTCCCTGAAGGCTCAGGGATCGTGGACTCAGGAGGAGTCACTCCTTCCAATAAACATTCTGGAACTAAGAGCGATATTCAATGCTCTTCAGGCTTGGCCTCATCTAGTGACAATGAGGTTCATCAGATTTCAGTCGGACAACATCACGACTGTGGCTTACATCAACCATCAAGGGGGAACAAGGAGTTCCCTAGCGATGTTAGAAGTCTCAAAGATAATTTGCTGTGCAGAGATTCACTCTTGCCACCTATCAGCTATCCATATCCCAGGTGTAGAGAACTGGGAGGCGGATTTTCTAAGTCGACAGACTTTTCATCCGGGGGAGTGGGAACTCCATCCGGAGGTGTTTGCACAATTGGTTCTTCGTTGGGGCGAACCAGAACTGGATCTCATGGCGTCTTGCCAGAACGCCAAGCTTCCTTGTTACGGATCCAGGTCCAGGGACCCCAAGGCAACGCTGATAGATGCTCTAGCAGCGCCTTGGTCCTTCAACCTGGCTTATGTGTTTCCACCGTTTCCTCTGCTCCCTCGTCTGATTGCCAAAATCAAGCAGGAGAGAGCATCAGTGATCTTGATAGCGCCTGCGTGGACTTGGTATGCAGATCTGGTGGACATGTTATCCTTTCCACCATGGACTCTGCCGCTGAGACAGGACCTTCTACTTCAAGGTCCTTTCAACCATCCAAATCTAATTTCTCTGAGGCTGACTGCCTGGAGATTGAACGCTTGATTTTATCAAAGCGTGGTTTCTCCGAGTCAGTCATTGATACCTTAATTCAGGCACGGAAGCCTGTCACCAGGAACATCTATCATAAAATATGGCGTAAATATCTTTATTGCTGTGAATCTAAGGGCTACTCATGGAGTAAGGTCAGGATTCCCAGGATATTATCTTTCTGCGCTATCTATTCTTTTGCACAAGCATCTGGCGGATGTCCCAGACGTTCAGGCATTTTGTCAGGCTTTAGTTAGAATCAAGCCTGTGTTTAAACCTGTTGCTCCACCATGGAGTTTAAATTTGGTTCTTAAAGTTCTTCAGGGGGTTCCGTTTGAACCTCTTCATTCCATAGATAGTTCTTTAGTTCTTTTTTTGGTAGCTATTTCCTCGTCTCGTAGAGTTTCCGAGTTATCTGCCTTACAATGTGATTCTCCTTATCTGATCTTCCATGCAGATAAGGTAGTTCTGCGTACCAAACCTGGGTTTTTACCTAAGGTGGTATCTAATAAGAATATCAATCAAGAGATTGTTGTTCCCTCTTTGTGTCCTAATCCTTCTTCAAAGAAGGAACGTCTATTACACAATCTGGACGTGGTTCGTGCTTTAAAGTTTTACTTACAAGCTACTAAAGATTTTCGCCAAACATCTGCTTTGTTTGTTGTCTACTCTGGACAGAGGAGAGGTCAAAAGGCTTCGGCAACCTCTCTTTCTTTTTGGCTAAGAAGCATAATCCGCTTAGCCTATGAGACTGCTGGCCAGCAGCCTCCAGAAAGGATTACAGCTCATTCTACTAGAGCTGTGGCTTCCACATGGGCCTTTAAAAATGAGGCTTCTGTTGAACAGATTTGCAAGGCGGCGACTTGGTCTTATCATTTTTCAGGTAATGGAAACGTTCCAGGCTAAGCAAATCTGAGGTCTGATTGTACCATTCCTGTAATGAAGGCGGCACGCTGGATTTCCAATGTTTGGGAATTAATTTTTTGGCGCTATTAATCATTATGAGAAGTAGTGAGGTCTGTATGTCATTCTGCAATTTAGGTAACTTTAGGAACATTAGAGCGCCAAAGTCTGGTGTGATAGCTATGTCTAGAATTGTGGACATGGAGTTAAACACTGTTTTCCAATAGTTTGTTAGAACTGGGCATGTCCACCAGATGTGGTGCATTGTGCCCTTTTGTCCACATCCCCTCCAACATCCTTCCGTTATATGTGGGGCAGTTTTATGTAGCCTGGCTGGGGTCAAATACCATCTACTAATAAATTTAAAGTGGACCTCCTGCATAGCGGTAGACGAGGAGGCCCTTTTTGCGTATCGGTATGACCTATTCCATTCTCTTAGTTCCAGTGTGGAACCAGTCTCCGCATGCCACGCCCATACGTATGTTGGCAGAGTTTGTGTGTTTGGGAGTAACAGAATCTTGTATATGAGGGAGACCGTGTGTCTAGGCGATATTTGTTGTATGCATAGTTTCTCATAGGGGGTAAGTTTGCGCTGTAGTTTGGATTTATGTTTGTGTGTTTGAATGAAATGAATAAGTTGGGATCGGGAGAGCCAATTGGGGAAAAGTGTTTTGTTCCAAAGTTGTAATTTCTCTAGTGTCATGATGTTTCCCTCTTCTGTAATAGAATGCAATATGCCATCCCTTAAGCTGTACTGCTGTCTACTGGGGGTATTTATGTTACAAATGGGTAGATCCGGGTTTTCTCTAATAGGGAGCATAGGCGAATCTATGGATGTGATTCGTAAGTTTGTGGCTATAGTCCTGTCCCATTCCTTAAAGGTTTCTGAGATAGTTGGGTAGTGTACTATTGTGTCTGGTCTTTTCTTAGGGTCTATCCATGCTAAAGTCGCCACATTACCTCTGTTTAAGATATAGTTGTCAATCTGCACCCAGGCCTTCTGGTCTGAATTATGGCTCCAGTCTATTATTTGCTGCAAGGCGATGGCTTTCCTATAGGTAGCCAGGTCAGGGACACCCAGCCCGCCCCTCTCCCTAGGTTGGCACATTGTCTGCCTCCTCACTCTATTCCTTTTACCTCTTCCTATAAAGTTATCTATAAGTGATTGTAATTGTGGAATGAACCTTAGAGGTGTGGGAATGGGCAGGACTTGGAACAGATATAGTAAACGGGGAAGGATGTTCATTTTTATAATACCTATCCTGCCCAGCCATGATAGGGGTTTATTATTCCAGGAATTAAGGTCTTTATCTATCTCACTTTTCAGGTGTTCATAGTTGTATAAGAATAAGTTTTTTGGGTTGTCTGTGAGGTATATACCCAGGTATTTGAGCTTGGATTTGGCTAACGTAATCTGAAATTTTTTGACCAAATGGTCGACTACTTGTGGTGGTGATGAGATATTAAGTAATTCCGACTTTGAAAGATTAAGGTGAAAATTTGAAACTTGGCCATAATTTTGAAGTTCTAGTAATAGTTCTGGGATTGAGTTCTCTATATTGGACAATGTGAATAGTATATCATCCGCATACATGATGAGTTTATTATTTATGTTGCCTGTCTGTATACCGGTAATTCTTACATTAACTTGTATTTTTTGGGCAAGGGCTTCAAATGAGAGAACAAATAACAGAGGGGATAGTGGACATCCCTGTCGGGTTCCATTTGTTATGTCAAATGCATCTGATAAGACCCCATTAGCTCTTACCCTTGCGTTTGGATTGGAGTATAACGAGAAAACCATGCGTAGGAAAGGTTCTCCAAAGTTCATCTTTGTCATAACTTGTCTGAGATAAAGCCAATCGACCCTATCAAAGGCCTTCTCGGCATCTGTTGAAAAGAGTGAAAGTGGCAATGATTGTTGTTTGGCAAAATTAATAATGTGCTGTATTCTAACGGTGTTGTCTTTGGCCTCGCGCCCGGGGACAAAACCCACCTGATCAGTATAGATTAATTTGGGAAGGATTTTATTTAATCTATTGGCAAGGATCTTTGCCAGAATCTTTATATCTGTGTTCAGCAAAGATATCGGGCGAAAATTGCTTGGAGTGTTAGGTGGTCTGCCCGGTTTGGGTAATACAGATATGTGGGCCTCAAGCATTCGGTTAGGTAGCATCTCAGTGGTAGGTAACTCATTAAAGAGAGTGAGAAGGTGTGGGACCAGAAGTGATTTGTAAGTTTTGTAATATTTTGGGGTGAATCCGTCGGGACCAGGGCACTTCCCTGATGGGAGTTCTCCTATTGCTTTTAATATTTCTGTGTCCGTGATTGGCACATCTAGGGTGGAAGACTCCTCTTTGGATAGGGAGTTGAGAGGTAAATTCTCCAGGTAGTCAGTGATTAAAATTTGTTTATTGTTATTCTGAGGGTCAGTAGTGGTGTCTGGGGCTCCGTTCAAGTTATATAAAGTTTGATAATAGTGTCGGAATGTGTTTGCTATACCCTTACTATCTCTAATATCTGTGGAATCATCTGTCTTAAGGGAATTGATAAATGATTTATATTTTTTCCTTTGAATAGATCTGGCTAGGATCTTGCCGGGTTTGTTACCTTCGTCGTAATAAAGTTGACGGAGGTACAAAGCCTGCCTCTGTGAGTCTGATGTAATCAATTCTCCTAGTTCTTTTCTAGTTTGAGTAAGAGATGTCGTAAGGGACGGGTTCAGAGGGTCCATCTTGTGTTTACGTTCTAGGTGGTATATTGTGGAGTGTAGTCTCTCGTAGTGTGCTCTTTTGTCCATTAGTTTCCTTGCTCTTATTCTATGTTTAAATATTTTTATTGATAACATAAATCTTGTATACTTACAATACAAAGGCTGATCAACCATTTCTCCAGAAACATAATCATCAAGATAACAGTAGATGATAATCCCAATGTACCCAAGCAGTGCTCCCCACCATCCTCCCTCACATCCCAATACCTTTCATAGTCCCAAAGAGATCTAACTTTGTGTGCATTGGGTGCCGGAACATTGCACCAACATCCAGAGTCATCCAAATTGAGTCTTTGTATCCTGGAGGTTGTTCCAAATTGATTGTTACAAAATAATTATCATATGTGACTGTTGCTCAATAATAAAACAGCAAAAAACAAGGTTGATAAATTCTAAATTCTCGGAATGATCAAGTAAACATTTAGATTAAGGTATGTAGTTTTCCTCAAAAACTCTTTTCAAACATATTGATTTCAGAAAAGGGTAGGGGGGGTAGGGGGGGGGGAAAGGGAAAAGGAGGGGGAAATAGTGTCCCCCCTCCCAGCGATCCTCCAAGGCCTACGGAAGTTATTCAAATCCAGCCTCTAGGGGTTAAGTTGGCCAGCTCGTTCTCCTCTGGGGAGTGTTGCATTGCTGATCCAGTAGTACCATGTCTTCTGAAAAGAGGCCCTGTTGTTTAACGTGTCTGTTGCGTATTCATACATAGTGTAGGTGTGGCATATTTTATTGTATACTTCTAACCATGGTGGTGATCCTATCTTCCAGTATTTTGCAATGCATACCCTTGTCACCGTGCACAGAATTCTGATGAATGTGTTGATGTATCTGTGGAATCTATCTATGTTGTCGTGTAGTAACGCTTGTTGGATAGTGAGTGTAACCTCTTCTTCTAGTAGTTGGCTAATGAGAGCGGAGAGTTTTTGCCATGTCCCCTGTATTTCCCTACACTCCCACCACATGTGTTTATAGGATCCCAGCTCTCCGCATCCTCTATAACATAGGTTGCTGCTATGTGGTTGTATATGGGCCGTCCTCACTGGAGTTAAGTACCATCTAAATAGGGTCTTTGTAACATTTTCCTTCAGATACATGCTAATTAACCCTTTATCAGCTCTTTGGAATAGTTCCTCCCATTCCTGTACTTCCTTACTTATGTTCAAGTCTTTCTCCCATTTTGCCATTATCATGGATTTAGATCTGTTTGGAGGTGTCTGTAGTGTTATGTATATTTTAGAGATATTGTGTTTGGTCCTTGTGAGGCTTGTGCCATAGGTCTCTAACACCGTATTTTGTCCCTTTTTTGAGTTTTTCAGGAATAAGTGTAAGGAGGAGCGTAACTGGAGATATAGGTACCAGTGGAGCTTTATAGGAATCAGTTTTGTCTGTAGCTGGGTAAAAGGAAGTAATTGTCCCCCCTGTATTACATCCGCTACTCTGTAAAGCCCTTTGTTTTCCCATTTGGTCACTAGTCTGCGGGAGTCTCCTGATAAGAGGCATCTGATTGGTGTCATTAAAGAGAATTCCGGGAACAGGTCTGCTCTTTGTGTCTGTGTCCAAGTCTTTATAGTCAGGTCAGTAGTGTATGTTTTGGTGTATGTCTTAGTTGGGTGAGTGGTTTGTGTGTCCCATAGAATCGAGTCTCTTTCCTCCCATCCCCCCAGTTCCATCTCCAGGAACACCCAGGTGGCCTCTTCCGACCTTCTCAGGAGGCAGGAGTCTTGGGCTAGTCTGGCAGCTTTATAGTATTCCAAGAGATCTGGGGCTCCCACTCCCCCCGCCGCTCTACTCCTACAGACCACTTGTTTTGCTATTCTGGCCGATTTTGGCCCTCTAATAAAGGCCAATATATCAGCCTGTAGTTTAACAATATCTGTTTTGATCAGTTTGATGGGGAGGGCCCGAAAAAGGTATAATATGCGTGGGAGCATGTTCATTTTGATCAGCGCCACTCTACCCATCCAAGAGAAGCCACACATCCGCCACCCTGCCAGGTCTTTTCTGAATTGGTTGAGGAGCGGAGTATAGTTGTATTTGTACAATAGTTGCATCTGAACCGGGAGATTGATACCTAAATATCTTATTGTTTTGGGAGCCCACCGAAACTCAAAGTTGAGTTCTATTATTTTCCGCGTGTGTGGGGGAATGGCCACTGGGAGGAGTTCGCTTTTTTCCACATTTATTTTGTATCCCGATATATTTGAAAATTCACCCAGTAACAAATGTAGATTAGGAAGTGATATGAGCGGCTTAGTGATGGTGAGCAAGATGTCGTCCGCAAATAAAGAGATTTTGTATTCAGAGTGGGCTGCCTGAACTCCCGATATATCCGGGTGGGCCCGAATCTTGGCCGCCAGTGGTTCAATACAGAGGGCGAACAACAGGGGCGACAGAGGGCACCCCTGTCTTGTCCCGTTCAGTATGGGGAAGGAATTGGATCTATACCCCCCCGAAGTCACCTGGGCCCGTGGGTTGGAGTAGATAGCCCGCAGAGCGGACAGAAAAGTGTCTCCGAAGCCCATCTCCTCCATGACTGCAAACATATATTTCCAGACTATTCTATCAAACGCCTTCTCCGCATCCAGTGATAGGACCAGAGAAGGCGTTTGTGTTTTTTCTAGGTAGTGAACCAAGTTAATCACTCGTCTGATGTTATCTGGGGCTTCTCTATGTTGTATAAATCCCACTTGGTCAGGGTGGACTAGGGATGGCATGATCGGTTTAAGGCGGTTGGCTAAAATTTTTGTAAAGATCTTAAGATCCTGATTGATTAAAGATATAGGGCGATAGTTTCTGCAATTTTTATGGTCCTTATCTGGTTTGGGGATAACTACTATTTTTGCATCTAGTAATTCCCGGGGGATGGGATTACAAAACTTAGTTAAGTGAGGGACAAGTGTGCTTTTGAAAAGTTTATAATACTCTCCCGGGAAACCGTCGGGTCCTGCTGCTTTCCCCGGTTTTAAATCTTTAATGGCCCCTAGGATCTCCGCAGGAGTTATCTGGGCATCAAGGGTGTCTCTTTGTTCTATTGTAAGCGATGTTAGTCTGCAGTCATTTAAGAATTTTTCTGTTTGAGTCACTGTCTCCGCATTGTGAGTCACCTTTTCTCCGTCATAGAGTTTGCCATAAAAATTTGCAAAGGTATCAACTATCTCCTGGGGATGGGAGGTTAGTGTGCCCCCTCTGTTTCTATTGAGGGTATCGCTGACGCTTTGCATCTCTCCCTAATCCTATGTGCCATAAATCTGTCTGGCTTGTTTGCATAGATAAAGTACTGCGATTTAAGTCGCTGCGCCGCCCTTGCTGCTTGTGTATTTAGTAGTGTAGTTAGGGATTGTTTTCTGTCTTGTAGGTCTCGCAGCGCTGCTGGACTCTTGGTCAATTTGTGCTGTCTCTCCAATACTTCAATATCTTTGTGTAATTGTGCTATGTGGGTTCTATATTTCTTGGTATGTTGAGCTTTGAGTTGGATTAATAAACCTCTAAGCACTGCTTTATGAGCAGCCCAAGAGTACATAGGATTAGTGGTGGAGTCGGTGTTAATAGTCCAAAATTCAGTCATGGCACGGAGTATGTCATTATGGTCTTGGTTGGATCTCAGCAAGGTGGAGTCATATGTCCAAGTCCTGGCTCTATTAATATCCCTTAATCCCTCTAGGTCAGCCGAAATTATGGAATGGTCTGACCACACGCAAGCGTGTATGCTCGAACTTCGTAACATGGGCAGCAGTATCTGGCTTGTGTAGATGTAGTCTAGTCTAGTATAGGAATCATGTGCAGCTGAATAAAAAGTAGTGTCTGTGGTAGTACCATATAGCGTGTTCCATGTGTCCCTAAGAGTGTGTGGTGCAAATGAGTCTTGTATGTCTTTGATAATGCGGTTGTGTCTGTGGTGTTTAGGAGTCAGTGTTTTGATGCGTGGGGTTTGAATAGGGGTCATAGTTATGTTAAAGTCTCCTGCTAATATAATCTTAGTTTGTGACCAACCTGTCAAGAGTCGGGCCACAGTGGCAAAAAATGTATGCTGGTTATCATTGGGTGCATATACATTACATAGGGTGACCTCACTGTCCAGGATGCGTCCCTTCACTATTAGATATCTACCTTCAGGGTCGGCTAGTGTGCTGTCATGATGGAACCCTACCGAAGAATGTATCAGGATAGACACCCCTCGAGTCTTCTTGGGTGCTGTGGCGTGGTAGTGTGTGGTGAATTGCTTTGTCCAGTATTTCGGGGGGTTGTCTCTAAGAAAGTGTGTTTCTTGCAGGAACACTATGTTGGCGTTCAGTGCCCTATACTGATTCATTGCCATCCTTCGCTTAATATCAGTATTGAGGCCCCGAACATTGTGAGATATCAGTCTGATTTTGTTATTCATAGGTGTTTGTGTAGGTTTGCATGTGTATGATTGGTGGATTATGCAAGTACATGTATTCTAGACAATGAATTATCTTACCCCAGGAGGTCTGGTCCATTGTAGCGGGTTGTAATTTATGAGCCTTTATTTCGGAGGGATCGCTGAGAGGGGGAAAAAGAGGAGCAAAGAGTAAATAACAACATATTAAACAGTCAATATCTAACTGGTCCCTAACAATGGGACAACTTAACAGTGCCCGAGGGCATCTTAAAGGTTGTGTGATAGCCACTCAACCTTAGGTAGTGGGGGGCATCTGTCCACTTCTTTGAGATATTAGCAGGGCGAGAGTAATCGCAGAGTGCGTCTACCTCCCAACCAGCTAGGATAAGTGATGGAAGAATACTATCTGTCCATGATATGGTGTTAATCTCATGTAGTTCAGATAGCTGGTGGGGATTAGTTCCAAAGGGTGGTCAATGATGCTCAAGTGTTGAGGTCTCATGTCTATGAAGAATGTTTATGGTTTCCCCTTTCTCTAAGTCTCTTGTTGTATGAGAGAGAACCCAAGAGAAAAAAAAAAAAGGGGGGGGAGAAAAGAATTCACGATATTTTATCTCTGAGTGGTTTTTTGCCTCTTATTATTAACCTTCTGCCAGGTCATTTGGGTTTTGGAGCTCCCTGAGGGTTCCTTCCGTGGTGGTGGTAAATCTTGTTCCGGGAGGGTCGGTGGCTCCAAGCCCAGTAAGTCACATACCTCCGGGATATCCTCTTGATTTTTAATATTTATGGTTTTAGAGTCCTTGAGGATGCTTAAGACAAAGGGGAATCCCCACCTGTAAGGGATTTGCTGTTTGCGTAAGATGGTAGTTAGTGGTCTCAGTGATCCCCTGCGCTGTAGGGTGCGCAGACTCAGATCTTGGAAAAATTGTATTATGTTTCCCTGAAATTTAAAGGTGGGGTTTTTCCTAGAAGCCTGCAGTATTTTTTCTTTATCAGGAAAGAATGTCAATTTAACTATCACATCTCTTGGGGGTATTCCATTCTTTGTTTTAGCTTTAATAGCTCTGTGTGCTCTCTCCACGTGGAATGTGTACTCAGGGGGTGAGCCTGTTATCTGGCTGAAGAGTTGTGCAATATATGCTGGAATGTTTTGATTTGTGACATCTTCTGGGATTCCCTTTAACCTAATGTTGTTTCTTCTGCTCCTGTTCTCTAAATCCTCCATCTTATCCTGCATGTCCTGTAGGAGCTGTTGTTGGTTAGAGACAGTTTGCGCTATTTCATCTACATTTTCCACCATCGCATCTTTTTGATCTTCCAATATGTCGATTCTGTTTCCCATGTCTGTGAGATCAGATTTAATTTCAGCAAGACTGGATGTCACTGTCGTGTGTATGGAATCTATCTTCTCCCACAGCTTTTCAAAGTTATCCGTCAGGTCTTTTTTGGACACTAGGGAGTGCAGATCCGCTCTAGTAATAGGGGACTGGTCTACATTGGATGGCTGTGAGGGTTGATCTAATTCTTCGTCTGTCTCCATGTCCTTATTAATTTTGGTTGGTTGAGAGGTTTTAAAAAAGGAAGATACTGTTGAAGGAGTGTTTGGGTTAGTTATTTTCTCTCCCTTCCCTCCTCTCCTGGTCGCCATTGCTTTGGTATGTTAAATATAGCAGATATTGACTCTAGTGGCGCCAGAAAGAGGGGTCACTTTTGTAGTTTAGGATGGTGAAAAAGTTCCTTGTCTTTCTCTGTCTCAGGATATGGTGGAGCCCAGTTCCAGGAGCGATAGTCTCCCCAGGTGGGGTAAAGTTTCAAGGGAGTTGGGGCAATAAGAAAAAAGAGGCAAAAAGAGAGAGAAGGGGGGAGGTAAAATCCCTCACTAAGGTATGATTATATGTTAGCGGTTCTTCTTCATTTAAGTGACCGGCAGCGCCTTGCTTAGTCTCCTTTGCAGCATATGTAGAAGCAGGTGTGTCCCCCCTTCTGTTGTCATAGGCTACATGTTGCTTAGATGAGGTGTAAAATTGTGGAAGGTATACTCAATAGACTGATGCATCAAATCAGGCTCTGCAGCAGGTAGTGTTGAGCAATTTATATCAGATGCTTAGAGCTTAGGTAGGGTAAATGGAAGCCACTACAACCTCACAAAAGTTGTCTCAATAGGTCTAGGAGGTGCAAGTAATTCTTTAGGCTATATCAGGCAGACAATACTTTATTTAAAATGTAGGAAAGCTGTCTGTTGGTTTATGTTGCACTTATCTGATGCCAATACTCTGTGTCGTGTAAAGGTGGGTGCTGTGCACTTAAGTCAGTATTTGGATGATTAGGAGCAGTCAGTAATAAGTCTCTCCCAGATGTGGGGTTAGGAACTGTTCAGGAGGTTCGATTTTACAGTGGGGTGCAGATGAATATGCAGTTTAGAAAAGTTAGTATAAGAATGTCCAGCTGCACAACGTTTTAACCACCACCCAGGCTCAGTTTACCTCCCGGTTTACTTACACTATTTCAGGTGCAGTCAGTTTTGCAGGGAGGTTCTTCAGTGCCCGCTTCTTGGTTCACTACCTGCTTGCTCTTTAATCACAATGCTCCGGATCGGAGTTCCGACCCCCCCTCCGGAGCAGGACAAAAAGTTAGTTTGCCGCCGATGCCACCAGAAATGCTTAGCCAGTCGGATCCCCACGGCAGCAGGTTATACTGACTAGTGGCTATAAGACCGCCACAAGATTAGCTTCCTAGGTTCAGTGCAGTGTAGTGTAATGTCCAACTACTCGACTGCGAGTACACTGCTACAGGCCTCCTTCTCGTGACGTCAGTCACAATAATGGCGCCGTTCGCGCCAGTAGTTCCCGGTCTGCTGTTAAGTCTCCTCAAATGCCGCCTAGCATCAACGGCTCTGCCACCTTCTGTGTACTCACTCTAGAGCCCGGTGCATAGGGCAAATCACAAGATCGCCCTTCCGATCCTCTTCTGGGTTACCCCTTCAGTAGTAGCGCGCTCAGATGAGCTGGATAGTTCGGCTGATAGGGATGGGAGTCAAATTATGGTCAGTGCCCTGACCTATTGAATCAGCAAGTCCTCCGGAGTGTTAGGATAGCTTTGTGCCCATATAGGACACCTAATAGCAGTTGATTTATAACTTTGTATAGCCTAAGTGTCCTGGAGCTCTGTCAAGTTGCGTCTTCTCCCTTTCAAGGCTAGCTCCGCCCCCTCCCTTGCTCTTATTTTAATTAGTTCTCCCCTCACAACACACTTATGCGCTTCCCAGTTGTTTGTGTTGGATGTATCTGTATGGGTATTATGAGTGAAGAATTCTGTAATAGTTTTGTTTATAGTTTCATTTGTGATTGGGTCTAGCAGCAAGTGGTCATCTAATTTCCAAGTGAAATCGGTCAGGGGAGTCTCCGGCCACACCATCGTCCATGAAACTGGAGCATGGTCTGTCCACGTTATAGAACCTATGTCACTTTTAAGTATAGAGGAGTTCACTCTTCCCTTTTGGTTGAGAACGGTTTATTGGTTGGCTTATGAGACACAACATGACACTACAGAAATTTAATTTTTCTGAGATTGAAACTAATATTGGTTATCAGGTAACCTCTTCTTCCAACATATTACCACAATCAAATATTATTAAACAAGTACATTTACTGAATTTTCTGATCTATGTACACAAAACCATCTTATTTCATTAAAATCTGAATCCCAGAGAACCCTTCCCATTCACACGTGAAAAAGACATCCGACTTTTATCCGATACAAAATAGTGGATGTAACAGCTGATTTAATAGACCTAGCTAGACAAGTTGAGACCAATGAGGTTACATGCTATAAGAACAATTTGACTATACAAGAAAAGACTGCCTTGTCACATTTAGAAAGAATAAATGATATAGTGATTACTGAGACAGATAAAGGAGGAAAAATTGTAATACTAGACAAACTGAAGTATGTACAAGAAATTAATAGACAATTAAATGATGAACAACAATATTTAAGACTGACCTTCAATCCTACTAATAAATTTAAAATTGAATTAGACACCTTATTAAATGAAGCTGTCTGTAAAGGATTGATTGATCAGGTCACTCTTGAATTTGTAAAAGTGGACCAAACAAAGACATCAGTGCTCAGAATAATACCCAAAATACACAAGGATCTATGCAATCCTCCAGGTCGACCCATTGTTTCCACTATAGGAACTTTAGGTGAAAAGTTAGGACAATGGTTAGACTTTTATCTACAACCTATAGTGACCCAAAGCCCAGGCTATATCAGAGACTCATATGATTTCAAACAAAAAATTACAAAAGCAGAATGAAAAACAAACTATGTATGGGTGACAATTGATGTATCTTCATTATATTCTAGCATACCACACCAAGATGGATTAGAAGCTTTGTTCCAAATATTATTAAATATTATTAAAGTATACCAATTATGATATCGGTTTTATACAGTTTCTAATTAAAGTTACGCAATATCTATTGACCCATCATTTTTTTCTGTTTGAGGGTAACTACTATTTACAAAGAAGAGGTACGGCAATGGGGGCAAAATTTGCCCCCTCATATGCCAATATCTTTATGATATGGTTTGAATCTATAATTATTTTTTTGTGATGGGAATCCCTTCAAACAGGAAATTGTACATTATGGGAGGTTTATAGATGATATTGTGATTATATGGCAGGGAACTGACAACCAGGTTAACCTACATTTTACATTTGAGCATTCACGTAAGAGTATATCATTTTTAGATCTGATGTTAATTGGTAACACAGAAACAGGCATTATATCAACTGAATTATACAGACAACCTACATCAGGGAACTACATTTTAAGAGCAGATTCTTGTCACCCAAGTCATGTTAAGAAAATGATACCCAAAGGTCAATTTATTAGGACCAAAATAAATTGCATTACTGAAAACTTATATTTAAAACATGCCAATTATCTGGAAGAACTCTTAAAGGGCCATGATACCCAAATGTTGAAACACTTGAAAGTGATGCAGCATAGCTGTAAAAAGCTGACTAGAAAATATCACCTGAACATCTCTATGTAAAAAGAAAGATATTTTACCTCAAAAGTTCCTCAGTAGCCACATTCCATTGTAAAGGACTTCTAAGCAGCAAATCAGTATGTCTGTCCCGGGACAGCTAAGGGATTGAGCCTCGTGCACTCTCATGTTATTTCCCTATTCAGTTTAAAGAAGTTTACTATGAAATCTCATGAGAATTAAGTCAAATCTCATGAGATCACAGTAAAATAGTTCATGACCTCAGCACTGTTGATGCTGATTGGCTGCAGTTCATTTCTTCATTTATTTATTTTTTTTACCTGCAGCTGGACAACAGCTGAAGTATAACTTTTCACACAGAACTTACTCTGGTGAGCTGAGGAAATTGTGAGGTAAAATATCTTCCTTTTTACATAGAAATGCTCAAGTGATATTTTCCTGTCAGCTTTTTACAGTAATACTGCATCAGTTTCAAGTGATTTAGCATATGGGGATACAATAAAAGGCATTTAACAAGAATTAAAAATGAGGTTAATCAAGATAAGTTTTTGAATGTATCTGAAAGAGCCCAAAAAGAATCTAAAACAGATCAAGTGGTTTTCTCCACTGCTTACAGTAATGAATACAATAACATTTGCAAAATAATAAAGAATAACAGGTATTTTATGGGGGGATAAAAAACTACATAAGATGTTAAAAAATAAGTTGAAATTTGTCCCCAAAAGGAGTACAACGTTACAGAATAGATTTACTAAAGATTTTTCAAAACCAGAAAAGCAAGTTGCCAATTGGTTAACCCCCAATTGTGGCAGTCTTAAATGTGGCAATTAACCATGCAAAACATGCACTTATATTGAGGTTACAAATACCTTTACCTCAACAGTTAATCAAAAAACATTCAACATCAATTACCATCTAGATTGTAACTCCACCTATATTGTGTACCTCATTACTTGTAAACTATGCTGGATGCAATATATAGGTAGATCTACACGTATGGCAAAAGACCGTATAAGGGAACACTTATTATCAATCGACCATAACCCTCCAAAAACACCAATTGCAAAACATTTTTTGACACATGATAATCCTTTGACACATTTTTCAGTGAAAATAATTGATCAAGTCCCAAAACATTTGAAGGGAGGGGATAGACTAAAAGGTTTGAATAGGAAAGAAGCCATTTGGATCTTTACTTTAGAAACATGTAAACCCAAAGGTTTAAACTCACTATGGGATGTAGATTTATATAAAGAGTACAATTAATTTACTTTGAATTTAATGTTTGGTCTCAATCCTCATTTTAATGATTCAATATCCCATAGAGCGAATAACCAAGATTTACTGTTACACATACACTTTTACATTTTAAAGATGCAGATACCAGCTATTTTGGACATGATGTCTACTTGAGAGATAGTTTTTTGATATGATACTTATAAAATATACTATTTTATTAAATCTCTCGCTATATAACGTCTCTAATTTGGGGGTATCCTGCATTTATAACCAAGAAACTTTGCCACACTTATGGGAGTATTTCTATACGTTGAAAATTAATATAAAAAGATATTCATTGCTTACAGAAGAGTAAAATACAAAATTAGTTGTTCAATTCATGAAACATGTTTATAAGAGTTCGTTGTTTGTGGACTATTGTGAAAAATGAAAAGGTGTCAAATTTGGATATTGGGAATATATGTTATGCATTTATAAATGAATCATATTTCGAGATTTTCTAATACCATTCCAGTAGTTATTAAGCCCTAAAGGTCCACAAATTAAAATATAAAATGCATTGATATTTAAAATAAATTAGTTATACTTTTTATCTATTTTACAATTTTATGTTCAATTAATTACATTTTCCTTAAACTCAAAATCTTTTTTGTTTTTACTTTCTGTAATTGGCATATGTTGTGATTTATTTTTATATATTTGTTATAAACTCTATATCATGTACATATTCCATACAAAAAGTAAAAGTATGAGAACTATATTTTATTATATATTTTTTTCTGGGAAATTTATTTTATTTCATTTTTTTATTCAATTTTTTCCATTTTTATTGTATATTATTAGCTAGTCTATTCATTATTCATTCTTTTAAAAAATGTATTGATTACAATGATTTGTTTGAATCATTCATAATATCACATTTTCTTGTTATACTGCATGTTTATATTGTCTTTGTTCTATATGTGGTTGTTTGATATACACAATGAAAAATACACTTCACTTGTGTTTTACAACAATGCGTTAAATCAACTAATTGATTGTATTATAAATTGTTCACTTGTTTGCACCACCACACCTCTCTGACAAAGTGTGTTCCCACAAACGAAACGCGTAAGAGGCATTTTCTTGCACTGTTTTGGGGTCATCTCTTGTATTTTGTACTTACCCTGATTCTACATGCACGAATAAACGCATCACGTGCTGCTTTGAACTGTTTGGTTGTTTTCCTTTGGAGGCTTATGAGACAACTGGACAACAACCTCCTGAAGGGATAACGGCTTATTCACTAGGGCTATTCATTCTGTCGTGATATTTTTTCAAGTTGTACAAATCTGCGTTCTTGCCTCAGCGGATGCTTCCTTTGGGAGGAAAGTTCTTCAAATGGTGGTGCCTTCAGTTTAGGTCCGCCTGTCTTGTTTTCCCTCCCTTCCATTCTGTGTCCTCTAGCTTGTGTATTGGTTCCCACTAATAATTGAATGGATTCAAGGACTCTCCATGCCATTGGAAATAAAATAAAATGTATGCTTACCCGATAAAATATTTTCTTTCCTGGCATGGAGATTCTACAACTGTGGGAGTGATACTTATCAGCTCTGCTGGTGTGTTTTTTACTTCCCCCTCGTGGCCAGGAGTTGAATTCCCACTAGTAATTGAATGGATTCGTGGACTCTCCATACCAGGAAAGAAAATAACTTATCAGGTAAGCATAAATTTAGTTTTTCTGGAGTCGATTGTCCCTTTGGGATAGTCTACTCCAGAATTGTTATTGTTTAAAAAGATAGATAATCACTTTATTACCCATTCCCCAGTTTTGCATAAACAACACTGTTATATTCATACACTTTTTACCTCTGTGATTACCTGGTTTCTAAGCCTCTGCAGACTGCCCCCTTATCTCAGTTCTTTTGTCAGAAATTCATTTTATGTAGTCAGTAGTGATGTCGCGAACCTAAAAATTTGGGTTTGCGAACAGCGAACACAAACTTCCCCAAAAGTTTGCGAACCGGCGAACCGGACGAACCCCCATTGACTTCAATGGGATGGCGAATTTTAAACCCACAGGGACTCTTTCTGGCCACAATAGTGATGGAAAACTTGTTTCAAGGGGACTAACACCTGGACTGTGGCATGCCGGAGGGGGATCCATGGCAAAACTCCCATGGAAAATTACATAGTTGATGCAGAGTCTGGTTTTAACCCATAAAGGGCATAAATCACCTAACATTCCTAAATTGTTTGGAATAACGTGCTTTAAAACATCAGGTATGATGTTGTATCGATCAGGTAGTGTCACCCCAGTGTCACTGGGGTGACACTGTGCCCTGGCAGGCAGGCCCTGAAACGCACACGTGTGAAGGAAACTGACTGCTATTATTTAACACAGTCAAAAAAGTGTTGTTTTTTTTTTTAAATCTACACTACTGTTACACCAGATATGAGTTGCACTGGGGTGACACTGTGCCCTGGCAGGCAGACACTGAAACGCACATGTGTGAAGGAAACTGACTGCTATTATTTAACAGTCAAAAAAGTGTTTTTTTTTTTAAATCTACACTACTGTTACACCAGATATGAGTTGCACTGGGGTGACACTGTGCCCTGGCAGGCAGGCCCTGAAACGCACACGTGTGAAGGAAAATGACTGCTATTATTTAACACAGTCAAAAAAGTGTTTTTTTTTTAAATCTACACTACTGTTACACCAGATATGAGTGGTGGCACTGGGCAAGTGAGCACAGTATACGCTGTGAGCCTGACACACACGCTGGCAGGCAGGCAGGCAACTGCAATTAGATTACATAGGAAAAAAAAGCAGACGATGTTTTAGCCCTAAAAAGGGCTTTTTGGGGTGCTGTCCTTACAGCAGAGATCAGATGAGTCCTTCAGGACTGTAGTGGACACTGAATACACTAGCCTAGCTATCAATTTCCCTATTAAATCAGCAGCAGCTACACTGTCCCTCCTCTCACTAAGAATGCAGCTTCCAAATGAATCTAAAATGGATGCTGTCCAGGAGGTAGGAGGGTCTGGGAGGGAGTGTCTGCTGCTGATTGGCTGGAATGTGTCTTCTGACTGTGAGGTACAGGGTCAAAGTATTACTCAATGATGACGAATAGGGGGCGGATCGAACATAGGGGGCGGATCGAACATTGCAAAAAATACAAATACCCCCCCAACATTAAAACCCACCACCCACACACCCAACCCTACTCTAAAACCCACCCAATCCCCCCTTAAAAAAACCTAACACTACCCCCTTGAAGATCACCCTACCTTGAGTCATCTTCACCCAGCCGGGCACAAGTGGTCCTCCAGAGGCTCCGAAGTCTTCATCCTATCCGGCCAGAAGAGGACATCCAGACCGGCAGAAGGCTTCATCCAGGCAGCATCTTCTATCTTCATCCTTCCGGAGCGGGTCCATCTTCAAGACATCCGACGCGGAGCATCCTCTTCATCCGAGGGCCGACGACTGAATGACTGGTCCTTTAAATGACGTCATCCAAGATGGCGTCCCTTGAATTCCGATTGGCTGATAGAATCATATCAGCCAATTAGAATTAAGGTAGGAAAAATCCTATTGGCTGATGAAATCAGCCAATAGGATTGAAGTTCAATCCGATTGGCTGATCCAATCAGCCAATAGGATTGAGTTCGCATTCTATTGGCTGTTCCAATCAGCCAATAGAATGTGAGGTCAATCCTATTGGCTGATTGCATCAGCCAATAGGATTTTTCCTACCTTAATTCAGATTGGCTGATCAAATCCTATCAGCCAATCAGAATTCAAGGGATGCCATCTTGGATGACGTCATTTAAAGGAACCTTCATTCGCCAGGAGTCATCGGAAAAAGAGGCTGCTCCATGTCGGTTGGCTTCAAGATGGACCCGCTCCGCTCCGGATGGATGTAGAAGATGCCGGCTGGATGAAGACTTCTGCCCATCTGGATGTCCTCTTCTGCCCAGATCGGATGAAGACTTCTGCCCCTCTGGAGGTCCACTTGTGCCCGGCTGGGTGAAGACGTCTCAAGGTAGAGGTGATCTTCAAGGGGTTAGTGTTAGGTTTTATTAAGGGGGGATTAGGTGGGTTTTAGAGTAGGGTTGGGTGTGTGGGTGGTGGATTTTAATGTTTGGGGGGTATTGTATTTTTTTTACAGGTAAAAGAGCTGATTACTTTGGGGCAATGCCCCGCAAAAGGCCCTTTTAAGGGCTATTTGTAATTTAGTATAGGGTAGGGAATTTTATTATTTTGGGGGGCTTAGAGTAGGTGTAATTAGTTTTAATTTTTTGAAATTATTTTTTTATTTTCTGTAATTTAGTTAATTTAATTGTATTTAATTGTAGTTAGTTTAGGGAATTAATTTAATTATAGTGTAGTGTTAGGTGTAATTGTAACTTAGGTTAGGGTTTATTTTACAGGTACATTTTTATTTATTTTAGCTAGGTAGTTATTAAATAGTTAATAACTATTTAATAACTATTGTACCTAGTTAAAAACAGAATTTATGCTTACCTGATAAATTTCTTTCTCTTACGTTGTATCCGGTCCACGGCTTCATCCTTACTTATGGGATATTCTCAATCCCTACAGGAAGTGGCAAAGAGAGCACACAGCAGAGCTGTCCATATAGCTCCCCTCAGGATCCGCCCCCCCCAGTCATTCGACTGACGGTTAGGAGAAAAAGGAGAACCATAGGGTGCAGTGGTGACTGTAGTTTTACAAAAATAAATTTAAACCTGACTTAATTGCCAGGGCGGGCCGTGGACCGGATAAACCGTAAGAGAAAGAAATTTATCAGGTAAGCATAAATGTTTTTTCTTACATTGGTGTATCCGGTCCACGGCTTCATCCTTACTTGTGGGAACCAATACCAAAGCTTTAGGACACGGATGAAGGGAGGGAACAAGTCAGGTAACCTAAACGGAAGGCACCACTGCTTGCAAAACCTTTCTCCCAAAAATAGCCTCTGAAGAAGCAAAAGTATTGAATTTGTAAAATTTGGTAAATGTATGCAGTGAAGACCAAGTCGCTGCCTTACAAATCTGTTCAACAGAAGCCTCATTCTTGAAAGCCCATGTGGAAGCCACAGCTCTAGTGGAATGAGCTGTAATTCGTTCAGGAGGCTGCCTTCCAGCAGTCTCATAAGCCAACCGGATGATGCTTTTCAGCCAGAAAGACAGAGAGGTAGCAGTAGCTTTTTGACCTCTCCTCTTGCCAGAATAGACAACAAACAAGGATGATGTTTGTCTGAAATCTTTAGTTGCTTTTAGATAGAATTTTAAAGCACGAACCACATCAAGATTGTGTAACAGACGTTCCTTTTTAGAAACTGGATTAGGACACAGAGAAGGAACAACAATTTCCTGGTTAATATTCTTATTGGAAACCACTTTTGGAAGAAAACCAGGCTTGGTACGCAAAACAACCTTATCTGTATGGAACAGCAGAAGAAATAGCTACCAAAAACAAAAAACTTTCCAAGATAGTAACTTAATATCTATGGAATGCAGAGGTTCAAACGGAACCCCTTGAAGAACTGAAAGAACTAAATTTAGACTCCATGGAGGAGCCACAGGTCTGTAGAGAGGCTTGATCCTAACTAAGGCCTGTACAAACGCCTGAACATCTGGCACAGCTGCCAGACGCTTGTGCAACAGAATACACAGAGCAGATATTTGTCCCTTTAAGGAACTAGCTGACAACCCTTTCTCCAATCCTTCTTGGAGAAAAGATAATAACCTTGGAATCCTAATCTTACTCCACGAGTAACCCTTGGATTCGCACCAACAAAGATATTTCTGCCATATCTTATGGTAAATTTTCCTGGTAACAGGCTTTCTAGCCTGGATCAGAGTATCTATAACTGATTCAGAGAACCCATGCTTAGCTAGAATTAAGCGTTCAATCTCCAAGCAGTCAGTTGCAGAGAAACTAGGTTTGGATGCTTGAATGGACCTTGGATTAGAAGGTCCTGCCTCAAAGGCAGCTTCCATGGTGAAGCCGATGACATATCCACCAGGTCTGCATACCAAGTCCTGCGTGGCCACGCAGGAGCTATCAGAATTACCGAAGCCTTCTCCTGTTTGATTCTGGCTACTAGCCGAGGGAGAAGAGAAAACGGTGGAAAAACATAAGCTAGATTGAATGACCAAGGCGCCACTAAGGTATCTATCAATGTGCCTTGGGATCCCTGGCCCTGGACCCATAACGGGGAACTTTGGAGTTCTGGCGGGACGCCATCAGATCCAGTTCTGGAATGCCCCATAGTTGGGCTAGCTGGGCAAAAACCTGCGGGTGGAGTTCCCACTCCCCCGGATGGAAAGTCTGACGACTCAGGTAATCCACCTCCCAGTTGTCTACTCCTGAGATGTGAATTGCGGATAGATGGCAGGAGTGATCCTCTGCCCATTTGATGATCTTGGATACCTCCCTTATCGCCAGGGAATTCCTTGTTCCTCCCTGATGATTGATGTACGCTACAGTCGTGATGTTGTCCGACTGAAATCTGATGAATTTGGCCTCCGCTAGCTGAGGCCAGGCCTGGAGCGCATTGAATATCGCTCTCAATTCCAAGATGTTTATTGGGAGAAGAGATTCTTCCCGAGACCATAGACCCTGAGCTTTCAGGGAGTCCCAGACCGCACCCCAGCCTAAGAGGCTGGCGTCGGTCGTGACAATGATCCACTCCGGTCTGTGGAAACTCATTCCCTGAGACAGGTGATCCTGAGACAACCACCAGAGGAGTGAGTCTCTGGTTTTCTGGTCCATTTGTATCTGGGGAGACAAACCTGCATAATCCCCATTCCACTGTTTGAGCATGCACAGTTGCAGTGGTCTTAGATGAATTCAGGCAAAAGGGACAACGTTAGACCGATTACCTCCATGCACTGAGCCACAGAAGGCTGAGGAATGGCATGAAGAACTCGACAAGTATTCGAAAGCTTTGACTTCCTGACCTCCGTCAGAAAGATTTTCATTTCTACCGAGTCTATTATTGTTCCCAGAAAGGGAACCCTTGTGAACGGGGACAGAGAACTTTTTTCTACATTCACCTTCCATCCATGAGACCTTAGAAAGGCCAGAACAATGTCTGTATGAGCCTTTGCTCTGTGAAAGGACAACGCTTGTATTAAGATGTCGTCTAGGTAAGGTGCTACTGCAATGCCCCGCGGTCTTAGTACCGCTAGAAGGGACCCTAGCACCTTTGTAAAAATTCTGGGAGCAGTGGCCAACCCGAAGGGAAGAGCCACAAACTGATAATGCTTGTCCAGAAAGGCGAACCTTAGGAACTGATGGTGATCTTTGTGGATAGGAATATGCAGGTACGCATCCTTTAAATCCACGGTAGTCATATATTGACCTTCCTGGATCATCGGTAAGATAGTCTGAATGGTTTCCATCTTGAATGATGGACCTCTGAGGAATTTGTTTAGGATTTTTAAATCCAGGATTGGCCTGAAAGTTCCTTCCTTTTTGGGAACTACAAACAGGTTTGAGTAAAAACCCAGTCCTTGTTCTGCTGTTGGAACTGGGTGTATCACTCCCATCTTTAGAA
The DNA here is from genome assembly GCF_027579735.1 of Bombina bombina. Classification (NCBI taxonomy): domain Eukaryota; kingdom Metazoa; phylum Chordata; class Amphibia; order Anura; family Bombinatoridae; genus Bombina; species Bombina bombina. The sequence continues at coordinate 273,877,917 of NC_069503.1, forward strand.
GGTCTTCTACGCAGCGTAAGAACGCCTGTCTCTTTGTCTGATCTAAAGACAAGCGAGAAATGTGGAACCTTCCCCTTGGAGGAGAGTCCTTGAATTCTAGAAGGTACCCCTGAACAACAATTTATAATGCCCAGGGATCTGGAACATCTCTTGCCCAAGCCTGAGCAAAGAGAGAAAGTCTGCCCCTACTAGATCCGGTCCCGGATCGGGGGCTACCCTTTCATGCTGTCTTGGTAGCAGCAGCAGGCTTCTTGGCCTGTTTACCCTTGTTCCAGCCCTGCAAAGGTTTCCATGTTGGTTTGGGCTGGGAAGCGTTACCCTCTTGCTTAGTGGCTGTAGAGGTTGAAGCTGATCTGTTCCTGAAATTGCGAAAGGAACGAAAATTGGCCTTGTTTTTAGCTTTGAAGGGTCTATCTTGTGGAAGGGCATGGCCCTTTCCCCCAGTGATATCTGAAATAATCTCTTTCAACTCTGGCCCGAATAGGGTCTTACCCTTGAAAGGAATATTAAGCAATTTAGTTTTGGACGACACATCCGCCGACCATGACTTTAGCCAAAGCACTCTGTGCGCCACAATGGCAAAAATAGAATTTTTCACCGCTAATTTAGCTAACGGAAAAGCGGCATATGTGATGAAAGAATTAGCCAGCTTCAGGGCGTGAATTCTATCCATAACTTCGTCATAAGAAGTCTCCTTCTGGAGCAAGTTTTCCAGTTCCTCAAACCAAAAAGCCGCTGCAGTGGTTACAGGAATAATGCAAGAAATTGGTTGAAGAAGGAAACCTTGTTGAACAAATATTCTCTTAAGTAAACCTTCTAATTTTTTTATCCATAGGATCTTTGAAAGCGCAACTGTCTTCTATTGGTATAGTCGTGCGCTTGGCTAGAGTTGAAACTGCCCCCTCTACCTTATGGACCGTCTGCCACGCGTCCCGTCTAGGGTCAACTATGGGGAACATTTTCTTAAATATAGGAGGGGGAACGAAGGGTATACCTGGTCTCTCCCACTCCCTAGTCACAATATCCGCCACCCTCTTAGGGATCGGAAACGCTTCAGTGTGTACCGGGACCTCTAAGAATTTGTCCATTTTACACAATTTTTCTGGGACCACCAAGGGGTCACAATCATTTAGCGTAGCTAAGACCTCCTTAAGCAGGGCGCGGAGGTGTTCTAGCTTAAATTTAAATGCTATAGCATCTGGCTCTGCCTGCTGAGAAACTTTTCCTGTGTCAGAAATTTCTCCCTCAGACAGGCCATCCCTCACCGCCAAGTCAGATTGTTGTGAGGGCACTACAGATAAATTATTCAATGCGTCTGATTGCTCATTTTCTGTATTTAAAACTGAGCTATCGCGCTTCCTTGGAAATGCTGGCAGTTTGGATAAAAATCCTGCAAGAGAATTATCCATTACTGCTGCTAACTGTTGCAAAGTAATAGGGATCGATGCGCTAGAGGTACTGGGCATCGCTTGTGTGGGCATAACTGGTGTCGACACGAGAGGAGAGAGTACTATCCTCATTACTTTCTGTTAAGGAATCATCTAGGGCTACATTTTTAAGTGTCACTGCATGGTCCTTAAATTGCTTAGATGCTATAGCACACTTTAGACACAAATGCAATGGGGGTACCGCCATGGCTTTTGAACACAAAGAACAAGGGTTCAGACATGTTTGACAGGCTTAGACAACACTACAATGCAATAAAAAACACTTTTGGAAAAAACTTTACTGTGTCTTTAAATAATAAAAAGCACAAACTTTTTTACTAAAACATCAAAAAAACATTTGATCGTAATGAAATTTTCACCACATTATCCTAATGCTTTGAAATGATTGCACACAAATTTCCAAAACAATTAACCCTTTATTGCCCAAACCGGAGCTAAAAGAAGCAGTCAACCGGTTGTAAACACTACAACACGATGCTACAGTCTCTACTGTGGCTTTACCTTCCTTAGGGATTATTTGAAGATGAAAATAAGCCTCTCTGAAGTCCTCCCTGAAGTCTCTGGACTCTACACGTGAAGCTGCATGAACTGCCTAGTAAAACAACTGCGCAACTGAGGCGCGAAAATGAGGCCCCCTCCCTCTTCATTCCGGAGTGATGGGGCCTTCTGAGATAGATTAGGTGTCTAATAAAATGCCAGGCGAAATAAAAAACCCCAGAAAGTGTTTTATAAGTTCAAAAATACTAGATTCAATATGAAATCATGCTAATAAAGCAATCGATTTAGCCCAAAATAGTGTCAACCAGTATTTAAGCCCTTAACTTAAGCCATCCTTCTATACTGAGTCTCAGAAAATGGCTTACCTTCCCTCATGGGGATTCCTGTCAGTCTTCTAGCATTACTGGGTCTTGTTAGAAAAAAAATTACTGATCATACCTGAAGCAGTTAAGCCTGCAAACTGTTCCCCCCAACTGAAGTTCTCCAGTACTCAACAGTCCTGCGTGGGAACAGCCATGGATTTTAGTTACGGTTGCTAAAATCATATTCCTCTCAGCAGAAATCTTCATCACTTTCTGCCTCAGAGTAAATAGTACAAACCGGCACTATTTTAAAATAACAAACTTTTGATTGAAGAAATAAAAACTACAAATCTAACACCACAAACTCTTTACCCTCCCGTGGAGATGCTACTTGTTAGAGCGGCAAAGAGAATGACTGGGGGGCGGAGCCTGAGGGGAGCTATATGGACAGCTCTGCTGTGTGCTCTCTTTGCCACTTCCTGTAGGGATTGAGAATATCCCACAAGTAAGGATGAAGCCGTGGACCGGATACACCAATGTAAGAGAAATAAATATAAACTTGCCTGTAAAATAAAAATAAACCCTAAGCTAGCTACAATGTAACTATTAGTTATATTGTAGCTATCTTAGGGTTTATTTAACAGGTAAGTATTTAGTTTTAAATAGGAATAATATATTTAATTAGTAATTTTATTTAGATTTATTTAAATTATATTTAAGTTAGTTGGGTGTTAGGGTTAGACTTAGGGGTTAATAACTTTATTATAGTGGCGACGTTGGGGTCGGCAGATTAGGGGTTAATAAGTGTAGGTAGGTTGCGGCGATATTGGGGGGGGCAGAGTAGGGGTTAATATAATGTAGGGTTCAGCGATGTTGGGGGCAGCAGATTAGGGGTTCATAAGTATAATGTAGGTGGCAGCGGTGTCCGGAGCGGCAGATTAGGGGTTAATAATATGATGCAGGTGTCGGCGATGTCGGGGATGGCAGATTAAGGGTGTTTAGACTCGGGGTTCATGTTAGGGTGTTAGGTGTAGACATTAAAAGTGTTTCCCCATAGGAAACAATGGGGCTGCGTTAGGAGCTGAACGCTGCTTTTTTGCAGGCGTTAGACTTTTTTTCAGCCGGCTCAGCCCCATTGTTTCCTATGGGGAAATCGTGCATTAGCACGTTTAGCCATCTTACCACTACTGTAAGCAGCGCTGGTATTGAGGTGAGATGTGGAGCTAAATTTTGCTCTCCGCTCACTTTTTAGAGGCTAACGCCAGGTTGAAAAAAACCCTGCAATACCAGCGTTGTTTGCAGGTGAGCTGGAACTGAGCGTTAGCAATGCACGGCCTTACCGACAAAACTCGTAATCCAGACGTCTGTTTTTTATGCCTGATGAAACAGACAGCAGACTGAGAAAACGCATTGCAATAAAATATTTTTTTACAGAGTGGATAGCTCCAGTATTTCTTTATGTAGTTGTGGTCTAATATGCATTTTGTATGCATGGTTTGAGTATCTCTCTTGTAGAACACCCTCCTTGCAGAATGGAACAGCATACAAAAACAGCCTGTTGCAGTAAACTTTACTATACTGGGAGCAGTTTACTAGTGTGTCAGTCAGCTGGAGACACAGAGTACTAGCCTGCACTTATTGCACCATTGTTTTTGGTGCCATCACAAAGTGTGAGTCCTTCACATATTTTACAAGATTACTCTATGTGCTGCCCCTTTTTCCTTGTTTTTTCTAGAATAGCTAATGACATGCAGGGTACGTCACTGGTCGTTAAGGGGTTAATGTTTCAGAATTGTACACTGATGCATGCATGGTGTAAAACAGAGCGGCCAAGTGTTTTCTCAAATGCAATGACTCACGTGACAATATTCACTGTGCATACATTTTCATTTTTTTTTAATTTTGCATCATTCTTCATTTCATGTTCCTTTATATACTGCTAGATGTTTAAGTATCAGTGGCTATGCGCTCCCTATAAAATTACTGGAATATAATCCTACACCCAATATGGACTTTCATTAACCTGTGTTACTGTTGTGCATCCCTTTCACCACAGTAGGACAGAAAACCCAAAGTTATACTTACAATACCATTATGTTGTTTGTCAGAGTTTGCATCTTATTTCTCCCTAAAATATATAGTGATGCTGATTGCACTGTAATATTGAAATGTGGAGAAAGCCTAAACATAAATATGTGCAACAACTTAAAGAGTTACCTTATTAAAGGGCCATTATACCCAAATGTTGAAACACTTGAAAGTGATGCAGCATAGCTGTAAAAAGCAGACTTGAAAATATCACCTGAACATCTCTATGTAAAAAAGGAAGATATTTTACCTCAAAATGTCCTAAGTATTCACACCCTACTGTAAAGGGCTTTAAGCAGCAAATCATTATGTCTGTCCCGGGACCTGCAAGGGAGCGAGCTTCATGCACACTCATCTTATTTCACTTTTTTTTTTGTTTACCTGCAGCTGGACATCAGCTGAAGTATAACATTTTACCCAGGACTTACTCTGGTGAGCTGAGGAAATTGTGAGGTAAAATATCTTCCTTTTTTACGTAGAGATGCTCAGGTGTTATTTTCCTGTCAGCTTTTTACAGTCATGCTGCATCACTTTCAAGTAATTTAGCATATGAGTATTATGTCCCTTTAAGAACTGTCCCAATGCCCATCTATAAGGGATGTGTGTAAAAAAAAACCCCATAATTTATGTAAGAACTTACCTGATAAATTCATTTCTTTCATATTGGCAAGAGTCCATGAGCTAGTGACGTATGGGATATACATTCCTACCAGGAGGGGCAAAGTTTCTCAAACCTTAAAATGCCTATAAATACACCCCCCACCACACCCACAATTCAGTTTAACAAATAGCCAAGAAGTGGGGTGATAAGAAAGGAGCGAAAGCATCAACAAGGAATTGGAATAATTGTGCTTTATACAAAAAAATCATAACCACCATAAAAAGGGTGGGCCTCATGGACTCTTGCCAATATGAAAGAAATGAATTTATCAGGTAAGTTCTTACATAAATTATGTTTTCTTTCATGTAATTGGCAAGAGTTCATGAGCTAGTGACGTATTGAATAGCAAATACCCAAGATGTGGAACTCCACGCAAGAGTCACTAGAGAGGGAGGGATAAAAATAAAGACAGCCAATTCCGCTGAAAAAAGAATCCACAACCCAAATCAAAAAGTTTTATACTTATAATGAAAAAAACTGAAATTATAAGCAGAAGAATCAAACTGAAACAGCTGCCTGAAGAACTTTTCTACCAAAAACTGCTTCTGAAGAAGAGAAAACATCAAAATGGTAGAATTTAGTAAAAGTATGCAAAGAAGACCAAATTGCTGCTTTGCAAATCTGATCAACAGAAGCTTCATTCTTAAAAGCCCAGGAAGTAGAAACTGACTAGTACAATGAGCCGTAATCCTCTGAGGTGGGTATTTACCCGACTCCACATAAGCATGATGAATCAAAGACTTTAACCAAGATGCCAAAGAAATGGCATAAGCTTTCTGACCTTTCTTAGGACCAGAAAAGATAACAAATAGACTAGAAGTCTTTCTGAAATCTTTAGTAGCTTCAACATAATATTTCAAAGCTCTTACCACATCCAAAGAATGCAAAGATCTTTCCAAAGAATTCTTAGGACACAACGAAGGGACAACAATTTCTCTACTAATGTTGTTGGAATTCACAACCTTAGGTAAAAATTTAAATGAAGTCCACAAAACGGCCTTATCCTGATGAAAAATCAGAAAAGGAGATTCACAAGATAGAGCAGATAATTCAAAAACTCTTCTAGCAGAAGAGAAAGCCAAAAGAAACAATACTTTCCAAGAAAGTAACTTAATATCCAGAGAATGCATAGGCTCAAACGGAGGAGCCTGTAAAGCTCTCAAAACCAAATTAAGACTCCAAGGAGGAGAGATTGACTTAATGACAGGCTTGATACGAACCAAAGCCTGTACAAAACAACGAATGTCAGGAAGATTAGCAATCTTTCTGTGAAACAGAACAGAAAGAACAGAGATTTGTCCTTTCAAGGAACTTGCGGACAAACCCTTATCCAAACTATCCTGAAGAAACTGTAAAATTCTAGGAATTCTAAAAGAATGCCAAGAGAACATATGAGAGGAACACCATGAAATGTAAGTCTTCCAAACTCTGTAATAAATCTTTCTAGACACAGATTTACGAGCCTGCAACATAGTATTGATCACTGAGTCAGAGAAACCTCTATGACTAAGCACTAAGCATTCAATCTCCATACCTTCAAATTTAATGATTTGAGATCATGATGGAAAAACGGACCTTGAGATAGAAGGTCTGACCTTAACGGAAGTGGCCAAGGTTGGCAACTGGACATCCGAACAAGATCCGCATACCAAAACCTGTGTGGCCATGCTGGAGCCACCAGCAGAACAAATGAACGTTCCATTATGATTTTGGAAATCACTCTTGGAAGAAGAACTAGAGGCGGAAAGATATAAGCAGGTTGATAATTCCAAAGAAGTGACAACGCATCCACTGCTTCTGCCTGAGGATCCCTGGATCTGGACAGATACCTGGGAAGTTTCCTGTTTAGATGAGAAGCCATTAGATCTATTTCTGGAAGCCCCCATATCTGAACAATCTGAAGAACACTTCTGGGTGAAGAGACCATTCTCCCGGATGTAAAGTCTGGCAACTGAGATAATCCGCTTCCCAATTGTCTATACCTGGGATATGAACCGCAGAGATTAGACAGGAGCTGGATTCCGCCCATGCAAGTATCCGAGATACTTCTTTCATAGCCTGAGGACTGTGAGTCCCACCTTGATGATTGACATACGCCACGGTTGTGACATTGTCTGTCTGAAAACAAATAAACGATTCTCTCTTCAGAAGAGGCCAGAACTGAAGAGCTCTGAAAATCGCACGGAGTTCCAAAATATTGATTGGTAATCTCGCCTGAGATTTCCAAACCCCCTGAGCTGTCAGAGATCCCCAGACAGCTCCCCAACCTGAAAGACTTGCATCTGTTGAAATCACAGTCCAGGTTGGACGAACAAAAGAGGCCCCTTGAACTAAACGGTGGTAATTTAACCACCAAGTCAGAGATAGTCGAGTATTGGGATATAAGGATATCATTTGTGATATCTTTGTATAATCCCTGCACCAAAGGTTCAGCATACAAAGCTGAAGAGGTCTCATGTGAAAACGAGCAAAGGGGATTGCGTCCGATGCTGCAGTCATGAGACCTAAAACTTCCATGTTCATAGCTACTGAAGGGAATGACTGAGACTGAAGGTTCCGACAAGCTGAAACCAATTTCAGACGTCTTTTGTCTGCTAGACAAAGTCATGGATACTGAATCTATTTGGAATCCCAAAAAGGTTACCCTTGTCTGAGGAATCAAGGAACTTTTTGGCAAATTGATCCTCCAACCATGTTTTTGAGGAAACAACACAAGTTGATTCGTGTGAAATTCTGCAGAATGTAAAGACTGAGCAAGTACCAAGATATCGTCCAAATAAGGAAACACCGCAATACCCCTCTCTCTGATTACAGAGAGAAGGGCACCAAGAACCTTTGAGAAGATCCTTGGAGCTGTTGCTAGGCCAAAAGGAAGAGCAACAAACTGGTAATGCTTGTCTAGAAAAGAGAATCTCAGGAACTGATAGTGATCTGGATGAATTGGAATATGAAGATATGCATCCTGTAAGTCTATTGTGGACATATAATGCCCTTGCTGAACAAAATGCAGAATAGTCCTTATAGTCACCATTTTGAATGTTGATATCCTTACATAACGATTCAAAATTTTTAGATCCAGAACTGGTCTGAAAGAATTCTTTCTTTGGTACAATGAACAGATTTGAATAAAACCCCAGACCCCGTTCCAGATATGGAACTGGCACAATTACCCCAGTTGACTCCAGGTCTGAAACACATTTCAGAAAAGCCTGAGCCTTTACTAGGTTTATTGGAATGCGTGAGAGAAAGAACCTTCTCACAGGCGGTCTTACCTTGAAACCTATTCTGTACCCTTGAGAAACAATGTTCTGAATCCAATGATTTTGAATTGAACTGATCCAAACATCTTTGAAAAATCGTAATCTGCCCCCTACCAGCTGTGCTGGAATGAGGGCCGCACCTTCATGCGGACTTGGGGGCTGGTTTTGATTTTTCTAAAAGGCTTGGATTTATTCCAGACTGGAGAAGGCTTCCAATTGGAAACTGGTTCCTTTAGGGGAAGGGTCAGGCTTCTGTTCCTTATTCTGATGAAAGGAACGAAAACGGTTAGCAGCCCTAAATTTGTCCTTAGATTTTTTATCCTGAGGCAAAAAAAGCTCCCTTCCCCCCAGTGACAGTTGAAATAATAGAATCCAACTGAAAACCAAATAATTTATTAACTTGGAAAGAAAGAGATAGCAATGTTGACTTAGAAGTCATATCAGCATTCCAAGATTTAAGCTATAAAGCTCTTCTAGCTAAAATAGCTAAAGACATATACCTGACATCAATTCTAATGATATAAAAAATGGCATTACAAATGAAATTATTAGCATGTTGAAGAAGCTTAACAATGCTATACACATTATGATCTGGTACTTGTTGCACTAAAGCCTCCAACCAAAAAGTTGAAGCTGCAGCAACATCAGCCAAAGAAATAACAGGCCTAAAAAGATTACATGAACATAAATAAGCCTTCTTTAGAAAAGATTCAAGCTTCCTATCTAAAGGATCTTTAAAAGAAGTACTATCTGCCGTAGGAATAGTAGTACGTTTAGCAAGAGTAGAGATAGCCCCATCAACTTTGGGGATTTTTTCCCAAAACTCCAATCTATCAGGCGGCAAAGGGTACAGTCTCTTAAACCTTAAAGAAGGAGTAAATGAAGTACCCAAACTATTCCATTCCCTAGAAATTACATCTGAAATAGCATCAGGAACTGGAAAAACCTCTGGAATAACTACATGAGGTTTAAAAACCGAATTTAAATGTTTACTGGTTTTAATATCAAGAGGACTAGACTCCTCCATATCTAATGCAATCAACACTTCTTTTAGTAAAGAACGAATAAACTCCATCTTAAATAAATATGAAGATTTGTCAGTGTCAATATCTGAGGCAGAATCTTCTGAACCAGATAGATCCTCATCAGAGATAGATAAATCAGGAAGTTAGCGGTCATTTAAAAATTCATCTGATTTATGAGAATTTTTAAAAAACTTTTTTACGTTTATTAGAAGGTGGTATAACAGACAGAGCCTTCTGAATAGAATTAGAAACAAATTCTCTTACATTAACAGGAATATCTTGAACATTAGATGTTGAAGGAACAACAACAGGTAATGGACTACTACTAATGGAAATATCAGCTTTTGAAAGTTTATCATGACAACTAACACAAACTACAGCCGGAGGAACAGTTACCACAAGTTTACAACAAATGCACTTAGCTTTGGTAGAACCGACATCAGGCAGCAGCTTTCCAGAAGTAGATTCTGATACAGGGTCAGATTGCGACATCTTGCAATATGTAATAGAAAAAACAACATATAAAGCAAAATTATCAAATTCCTTAAATGACAGTTTCAGGAATGGGAAAAAATGCAAACAGAACAAGCATCTAGGAACCAGAAGCAAAAAGAAACTGAGACTTAAATAATGTCAAAAAAACTGGCGCCAAGTATGACGCCCACAATTGACAAATTTTTTGGCGCCAAAAATGTCTGCAACAAACATGAGCGTCATAGATGACGCAACTACGTGAAAACTCTCTGCGTCAACTACGACGCCGGAAATGACATCATAAACGTCAACAAACTTAATTTTCGTGCCAAAAATGACGCAATAAATTCGAGCATTTTTTGCACCCGTGAGCCTAACAGCCCGCAATTTAGAAAGAAAAGTCAATTTGAAAAAATTTCAGGTAAGAAAATTTTTTATTCATATGCATTTCCAAAAAAATTAAACTGACAGTCTGAATGAAGAAAATATACTGATTAACCTGAATCATGGAAAATATAAGTATAAAACATATATTTAGAACTTTAAATATAAAGTGCCAAACCATAGCTGAGAGTGTCATAAATAAAATAAGACATACTTACCAAAAGACACTCATCTACATATAGTAGATAGCCAAACCAGTACTGAAACGAGAATCAGTAGAGGTAATGGTATATAAGAGTATATCGTTGATCTGAAAAGGGAGGTAGGAGAAGAGATCTCTATGACCGATAACAGAGAACCTATGAAATAGATCCCCGATAGGATGACCATAGCATTCAATAGGCAATACATCCCTCTGTCATTCACTGCACTCTGAGAGGAAAACCGGGCTTCAGCCTGCTGCGAAGCGCATATCAACGTAGAAATCTAGCACAAACTTACTTCAGCAAGGTAAAGTTTGTAAAACTGAATTGTGGGTGTGGTGGGGGGGTGTATTTATAGGCATTTTGAGGTTTGGGAAACTTTGCCCCTCCTGGTAGGAATGTATATCCCATACGTCACTAGCTCATGGACTCTTGCCAATTACATGAAAGAAAATAAAAAACACCACATGACATAGAATGAATGTTGAGACTGTCAGTCCAAAGGAAGACCTTACTAAAGGTAAGGTACCTTATGCAAAGCATGGGCCTTGTTTCTTGAAATGCTCTTTATATCAGGGACAGAGAATGGTCCAGAAGTATTAGGAATACTAATCATAAAAATCTAAGATAGAAAAATCATGGACCAATATTACTGTGAGGTTATCTCAAACTTAATTGACTTTAGATTCTGGAACTCAATTGCAGAGTAATAATGTTTAAATGTATCACTGTTCCAAATATGAGTTCACTATTGAGGAGTGAAATCCCAGCAAGAATAGTGCAAAATCAATATGATGGACAAATATCCCAATGTGGATTGATTCAAATGTTCCTTAATTAAGAACACTGAAAACACATATGGTATGTGTAAAATAATAGCATAAACAGTTTATCGAATACTTCAATCAATAAGTTGCAGACTGAAAACAGATACTAGGATACAGAGTGCTGAGAATGTCAATTCAGGAAATTGGTAATCCTTATAACTCCAATAGGATTTTATAACACAAAGTCTTACAGCACCTCTTAGTATGGTAACATTAGACTGAGGTGTATCACTTTAAGAGGATTAGACTTGCTTGCAGTTATTCAAACTAAATATGGAAATGATACTTTGTAAGAAAAGCAACAAAAGATACTTGCGGTACAGGTTGGTTAATCCGCCCTCCGGTCAGCTGACAATCAGGGCCGGATTTCCCATTAGGCACAGTAGGCATGTGCCTACAGGCGCCTTGCAGTGAGGGGCGCCTGCCTGTCAATAATAAAAAAAAAAAAAAAAAAATTTTTTTTTTTTTTTTTTTTTTTTTTTTTTTATGAGGGCATTTATTTTAGTAAGAATTGTGCTGCCAGGTGCCTACAAAGTCGAGTGTTTCATTGGGAATATGTTACAGCAGTTGAGGGAGCCATGAAGGAGAGAGGGGCAAAGATTAAAACTAAACCCCTCCCATTGAATTTCTAAATTCTAATTTTAAACACATTTGTTGACCCCTGGATTACATATAATCTACAACATTCCATGTTTTCCTTTGAGAGCAACATCATATGATATTTATATTTCAGAACAAAATAAATGTAACATCTGTGTGTGTTTGTACCAAAAATATCAGAGTTTACAAGATTTTTTTCCCTACATTTTATATTTTCTTCCACTGGCTGCACAGGTTGTTGATGGTGATGAGCTTGCATGCTGCTAGTTTTAATATTGCTATTGTTTACACAAAACTGTGTTTGACTCCAACAAAATGTTAAGCACATAGTCAAAGTCATCTCCAGAAAAGCAATACACTAATGGCTTGTCAATAAACATGTCCTATGAGCCCATCTGGGTCTGCACAGATGTGTATTGCTGTCTCAGAACTGACATTGACTATGTGTTTAACTCTTTTGCAAGAGGCTAACACACTTCTCTGCAAGCACTAGTGCAATAATAAAATGCCCAGCAAACTGTCACATTTGATGTCCCTTTAAATAGGGTTTTCTTTAGAATATTTTGCATTAAAAGTTTAACATGATTTGTTTTTGTTATACATAATAGAAATTGTATGGCCATTTGAGTCAAGTGAATATTGATTTTTGGTGTAGCTTCCATTACAACAAATATTGCAATTGGTGTGTGTATTTGTGTATCTCCATAAAAGGGAAAATGTAATTTTACATCTAATATTTATTTTTAGTTGTCCTAAATAATAATAAAAAAAAGTCCTCATTTTTTCCACTTTTTTCTAGGGGGGGGTGGGGGGGTGGGGGGGGCGCTTCAGGTTTTTGTGCCTACAGGCACCTGAGATGTAAATCCGGCCCTGCTGACAATGATAGCCGTTACTCCTGAAAAGTACTTGCAAACAAAGCAGGAGGAGAGTATTGAGAAGTGAGCTGATCTGTGCGGCAATATCTGGTCTGATGCTTGAGGCTCTGTATGCTGAATTAGCTGCAGCAGAGGGAGAAGTGGCAGTTTGCAGCTGCTGCTGCAGATTCAGTGTTGATTCAGCACAAGTAAAAATGCAGGTGAGAAAGGTTTAGTGGAAATTAGTGAACTGCAGCGAAAGATTCACACTGACTTCCTTTTCAGAATACTGGCAAACAAATTCAGAAGTAGGTGAATAAAGGTTAAAGTCCACTTCCACTGAGAATAGATGAAACTTTAAATTGTAATCCAAAATAGAGGCTTGCAATAGGAACACAAGCTGGGATCAGGAAAAGGTAGATTACACTACAAAATACTAAGCAAGGAGCCACAGGAAATGGTGGAACTTATAACCTAGGCAACCAATGAGAAAGTTCCTATGCAAATCCCTGCTTAAAGGCACAGTAACCCTGACAATTACTTTGTCTATCGTTAAAAAGTTTTTCTTTTCTCATAAAAGTTTCTGCCTTTCTCCAACTAGGTGTATCGAACTGGTGTATGGAACTATCCATTTTTATAGACCAGTTTAGTTCAATGTGCTGTAACAAACTAATAGGACAGAAATTAAGGTTTGCCAAGCGGAAGTTAACACTTGTTATATTTTATAAGGATAAATAATATCAATAACATATGCTCAATATTTAAGATGCCAACACTATAGGTAAATGTACATATCCAACAATAAATCCAAAAAAGATAATAAAACAAAACAGTAATTATTCATTTATTTTTCTTTAACCATAGGTCTACAGGTTCATTATGAATCATATTGATCTACATGCATTTAAGCCCTTAAGATACAATCAAAATGATAAAATCCGAAAAAATAAGTTCACTGATTTTTAATTAAAGAATCTCACATATTCTAAGTTCTCAAAAACTAGAAGATATGCGTTTTGACCTTGATTTCTGAGTGGTAATTTAATTAGAATGCAGCACTGACTCGGGTCAATGTTCTGTTGGTGGAGATGCAGCCTTTCCTGTACTAAGATAGGATTTTTCTTTATATTAAAATGTTTTCCTATAAGAAAGGTCTCTTGTGATGAATTATTTCCATATTTCATGTGCAGGGCTTTTATTATGCGACCCTGAGCACCACTATTGATGAAAAAGCAGACGCATTCTTCTCATTGAGTGATTAATGTGTATTTCTAAAAAATGATGTAAATGTCGGTAGTATAAACTGATTAATTAGTTATACCTATGTAATTTTTAACTAAAAAGTTGATAAATGTGCCCCTCCTGCCCACACACCACTAGTATAAAAGGTATTGTTGCCTCTGTGTTTTGTTTTTTTTTCATTCTTTTTAACATTAATTAGTTGCAGGGTGCAGAGGAATGATTTTTCTTTTCATTTTAGTGCATAAAATCTTATCCAGTTATTAGATGTAAATTGGGATTATTACTTTTTTTTTATTTTTATTATTTTTATTGAAAATTTCAAATGGTACATAATGAAGATCGCACAAAATAAAGTCATACCTTATGATAGAGACACAATACCTCAGTTAAATCTTAGTTTTAGACAAAGCAAATAGTAAAAGGCAAAATTGAAACGATTGGTGGTCATTGTAGCTTACAGCATTACATGAGGTCATTAAATATCGACCAGGATCTTGCATGACTGATAATGAAAAGCGAAGTACAGGAGAAAGAAAAGAAGAGGAAGAAAGAATGGGGGGAAAGGGAGAAGAAGGGGGGGGGGAAGAGAAAAAAAAACACCTCTGGGGGGGAAGGAAGGAGGTAGGGAGGAGAAAGGGGAAGAGTAAGGAGTTATTATGGTGGGATGGGTGGGGAAAGCGGCCAAGAGGGGAAATCTGCCCCGGCAGGTTAAACACTCATAGTCTATTGTGGTATGTATTGTCCTAGATTATGTCTTTAGTAAGTTGTGATATAAGTATTAGAATATGGTGTCCAGTCAGTTTCTGTCTGTCAACTCATCTCTAGTCCGGGCCCAGGATTTGTGCGTTTGTCAGTTTTCATGAAATAGTATTTTTCTAGGATGAGGATATCATCCATCTGGACGTACCAGTCATTTAGAGTTGGGGGATCCGGTGATTTCCACCGGGCAGGGATAAGTCTCTTCGCGCAATTTATCATCAGCAGTAGAAGTGATCTTGTAGCTATGTTTTGTGTCTTAGGCATGCCCAAGAAGAGCAAGGTGTACATTTGAGGGGTTAAGTCAAGTTCCGTTATTTCGGAGAATATGGCCCTCCAATAAGCTGTGATAGCTGGACATGTCCACCAGAGGTGGAGCAATGTGCCCTCCCGGCCGCACCCCCTCCAACATGAATTTGTAATGACAGGGTTAGTTTTGTGTAGACGGGCAGGGGTGAGGTACCACCTACTCAATAAGTTTGAAGTGCATCTCTTGAATGACAGCCGAGGAAGACGACTGCTTGGCAGTCTGGAATGCCCTCCTCCACTCTGCAGGGGGGGTATCCAAACCTGTCTCCCAGTCTCACGCCCGAGCATATGGTGGGAGTGACTCCTCACTCCCTGCTACAAGGAGTTTGTACAAGAGTGAGATTGTCTGTCTGGGGGGGGCTGTTGCACACAAAGGAGTTTAAACGGGGTTAGTGTTCTGTTCATTTCGCTTTTATGCTTGTGTGTAGAGATGAAGTGTTTGATTTGCGTGTGCGAGAACCAGGAGGCAAATAGCCTCCCATCCCAGCTTTGAAGAGATGTAAGAGAGGCTATATCGCCCTCTTCTAACGCAAAATGTATGACCCCTTCCCTCAGGCTGTAAGCTTGTCTGTTGGCAGTTTTAGCGTGTGCTAAGGGAATCGCTGGGTGTTCCCTAATGGGGGTTAGTGGTGAATAGCGTGAGATTTTATTTGTGGAGGAAAGTGCTCTATCCCAAATATGCAGCGTTTCATGCACGACCGGGTAGTGGCGTACTATCGTGGGCCTATAGTGTGGTTTTATCCACGCCAAGGTGTATGTATTTCCCCTACTGAAGATCTGGTTGACTAGATGGACCCAGGCCTTATCTGCGGTGTTATGACTCCAGTCAATTATATGTTGTAGAATTGTCACCCTGCGGTATATTTGAAGGTTTGGGAGGCCCAACCCACCCCTGTGTCTAGGTAAGTGTAAGGTCTGTCTGCTCACTCTGCTCCTCCCCCTCCATATGTAACTATCAATGTTTTTTTGTAAAGAAGTAAGGTACGAGGAAGGTAAAGGGATGGGCAATGCTTGAAAAAGATATAATACCCTTGGGAGAATGTTCATCTTTAAGATTCCCAGTCTTTCCAACCAGGATTTTGGTTTATTAATCCAGGACTGGAGGTCTCTTGTAATTGCATCTCTGAGTGTTTGATAATTGAATGTGAAAAGGTCGCTCACGCTGCCCGCTAAGTTAATCCCCAGGTATTTCATTTTTCATTTAGCTATACTGACATGAAGAGTGCTTTCTAAGTGTGTGATGATATGAGGAGGGGCCGATATATTGAGCAGTTCCAATTTTGTGATGTTTAAGTGGAAATTAGATACCTGTCCTATTCAGCCAGTTCATTGAAGATATTTGGGAGTGTAGATTCTGTCCCTGTCATAGTGAATAGGATATCGTCAGCGTACATGATCATTTTATGCTCTTTATCTCCCACTGTAATACCCGCTATGGATCGGTTAAGCCGAATTTTGACGGCTAGTGCCTCTATTGATAAAACAAAAAGTAAAGGTGAAAGGGGACATCCCTGGCGGGTGCCATTGGTAATTTGAAATGAATTTGAGAGGGTGCCATTAGTTCTAATCTTGGCGTTTGGGTTTGAATATAGCGAGAAGACCAGATTAAGAAATGGGGTACCAAAGTTCATCTTCTTCATCACCTCCCTAAGGAAGTGCCAATCTACCCTGTCGAACGCCTTTTCGGCGTCCGACGAGAATAGAGCTAGCGGTAGGGACTTGTGTTTTGGCAGAGCTGATGATATTAAGGACTCTGAGAGTGTTGTCCCTGGCCTCTCGGCCAGAAACAAACCCCGCCTGGTCCATGGAGACCAATCCTGGAAGGTAATTATTCAATCGGGACACTAGGATTTTAGCCAATATCTTCACATCCGTATTTAGGAACGAGATAGGTCTAAAATTACCCGGCTTGTCCGGCGTCTTCCCCGGTTTTGGTAATACTGTTATGTGGGCTTCGAGCATCGATTGTGGGAGAGATTTAGATGTGAATAGGTCATTGAACATAGCATGCATGTGGGGGGATTAAGGTATCTTTGAATGTCTTATAGTACTTAGGGGTCAAGCCGTCCGGGCCAGGACTTTTACCGGACGGCAGGCCCCCCACTGCTGTGAGGATCTCCTCCGACGAGAATGGGGAGTCAAGGGCATCTGACTCCTTGGGGGGAGAGCCGGGACAAGGGGAGGTCAGATAAATAAGCCGACGTGAGGGATTTTTTCCTATTTGAGTGATCCCTGGTGTCTAATGAAGGTGCGGGAGCATCAATGTTATATAGGTTGCTGTAATATTGACTGAGAATGTTTGCTATTCCCTTGCCATCTTGTGACGTCTCGCCATTTGAGTTGGTTAGTGTGTGGATATATGTCTTAAGTCTTTTGTTGCCCTCGCTAGTAGTTTACCGGGTTTATTACTCTGGTCGTAATACATTTGTCTTAAGTGTAAGGCTTGTTTTTGTGATTCAGCGTCCAGAATACCCCTGAGCTCCCTTTTAGCTTGGTGTAGGTCATGAGAAATTTTAGGATCTAGGGGGTTCGCTTTGTGTATTTTCTCTAATTTATATATCGTGGATTGGGCCCTTTCATATTTATGTCTCTTCTCTTTCATCATTTTCGCTTTGATGTTTAATAACTCGCCTATAACTACGCATTTATGCGTTTCCCAGTTAGTATAGAGTGAAGTGTCTGTGTGGGAATTAAAGGAGAAATATTCTGTTAAGGTTGTGTTAACCAAAGCTACTATCGTCGGGTCGAGTAGTAAATGGTCATCCAACCTCCATATATATTCTGTTAGTGGGATCTCTGGCCACTCTATTTCGCATGTTACCGGGGCATGATCAATCCAGGAAATGGACCCTATGTTGCATGAGCGAACGACCGGGAGACAGGTGGAATCTGTAAACCAGTAGTCTATACGGGAATATTTATGGAACATGTTGGAAAAAACATAATTTATGTAAGAACTTACCTGATAAATTCATTTCTTTCATATTAGCAAAAGTCCATGAAATAGTGACGTATGGGATATACATTCCTACCAGGAAGGGCAAAGTTTCCCAAACCTCAAAATGCCTATAAATACACCCCTCACCACACCCACAAATCAGTTTAACGAATAGCCAAGAAGTGGGGTGATAAGAAAAAAGTGCGAAAGCATAAAAAATAAGGAATTGGAATAATTGTGCTTTATACAAAAAAATCATAACCACCACAAAAAAGGGTGGGCCTCATGGACTCTTGCTAATATGAAAGAAATGAATTTATCAGTTAAGTTCTTACATAAATTATGTTTTCTTTCATGTAATTAGCAAGAGTCCATGAGCTAGTGACGTATGGGATAATGACTACCCAAGATGTGGATTTTTCCACGCAAGAGTCACTAGAGAGGGAGGGATAAAATAAAGACAGCCAATTCCTGCTGAAAATAATCCACACCCAAAATAAAGTTTAAATGAAAACATAAGCAGAAGATTCAAACTGAAACAGCTGCCTGAAGTACTTTTCTACCAAAAACTGCTTCAGAAGAAGAAAACACATCAAAATGGTAGAATTTAGTAAAAGTATGCAAAGAAGACCAAGTTGCTGCTTTGCAAATCTGATCAACCGAAGCTTCATTCCTAAACGCCCAGGAAGTAGAAACTGACCTAGTAGAATGAGCTGTAATCCTCTGAGGCGGAGTTTAACCCGACTCAACATAGGCATGATGAATTAAAGATTTCAACCAAGATGCCAAAGAAATGGCAGACGCTTTCTGGCCTTTTCTAGAACCGGAAAAGATGACAAATAGACTAGAAGTCTTTCGGAAAGTCTTAGTAGCTTCAACATAATATTTCAAAGCTCTAACTACATCCAAAGAATGCAATGATTTCTCCTTAGAATTCTTAGGATTAGGGCATAATGAAGGAACTACAATTTCTCTACTAATGTTGTTGGAATTCACAACCTTAGGTAAAAATTCAAAAGAAGTTCGCAACACTGCCTTATCCTGATGAAAAATCAGAAAAGGAGACTCACAAGAAAGAGCAGACAATTCAGAAACTCTTCTGGCAGAAGAGATGGCCAAAAGGAACAAAACTTTCCAAGAAAGTAATTTAATGTCCAATGAATGCATAGGTTCAAACGGAGGAGCTTGAAGAGCCCCCAGAACCAAATTCAAACTACAAGGAGGAGAAATTGACTTAATGACAGGTTTTATACGAACCAAGGCTTGTACAAAACAATGAATATCAGGAAGATTAGCAATCTTTCTGTGAAAAAGAACAGAAAGAGCAGAGATTTGACCTTTCAAGGAACTTGCGGACAAACCTTTATCTAAACCATCCTGAAGAAACTGTAAAATTCTCGGAATTCTAAAAGAATGCCAGGAAAACAGAATTTATGCTTACCTGATAAATTACTTTCTCCAACGGTGTGTCCGGTCCACGGTGTCATCCATTACTTGTGGGATATTCTCCTCCCCCACAGGGAAAGGCAAGGAGAGCACACAGCAAGAGCTGTCCATATAGTCCCTCCCAGGCTCCGCCCCCCCAGTCATTCGACCGACGGTTAGGAGAAAAAAAGGAGAAACTATAGTGTGCCGTGGTGACTGTAGTGTATAGAGAAAGAAATTCTTCAAACCTGATTAAAAAACCAGGGCGGGCCGTGGACCGGACACACCGTTGGAGAAAGTAATTTATCAGGTAAGCATAAATTCTGTTTTCTCCAACATTGGTGTGTCCGGTCCACGGTGTCATCCATTACTTGTGGGAACCAATACCAAAGCTTGAGGACACGGATGAAGGGAGGGAGCAAATCAGGTTACCTAAACAGAAGGCACCACGGCTTGCAAAACCTTTCTCCCAAAAATAGCCTCCGAAGAAGCAAAAGTATCAAATTTGTAGAATTTGGACAAAGTGTGCAGAGAAGACCAGGTCGCTGCCTTACATATCTGATCAACAGAAGCCTCGTTCTTGAAGGCCCATGTGGAAGCCACAGCCCTAGTAGAGTGAGCTGTGATTCGTTCAGGAGGCTGCCGTCCGGCAGTCTCGTAAGCCAATCATATGATGCTTTTCAGCCAAAAGGAAAGAGAGGTAGCAGTAGCTTTTTTGACCTCTCCTCTTGCCAGAATAAACTATAAACAGAGAAGACGTTTGTCTGAAATCCTTTGTTGCTTCTAAATAGAACTTTAAAGCACGGACTACATCTAAATTGTGTAACAAGCGTTCCTTCTTTGAAACTGGATTCGGACACAAAGAAGGCACAACTATTTCCTGGTTAATATTCTTGTTGGAAACAATCTTTGGAAGGAAACCAGGTTTAGTACGCAAAACAACCTTATCTGAATGGAACACCAGATAGGGTGTATTACAATGCAGAGCAGATAATTCAGAAACTCTTCTAGCAGAAGAATAGCAACCAAAAACAGAACTTTCCAAGATAACAACTTGATATCTATGGAATGCAAGGGTTCAAACGGAACCCCTTGAATAACTGAAAGAACCAAATTTAGACTCCAGGGAGGAGTCAAGGGTCTGTAAACAGGCTTGATCCTGACCAAAGCCTGAACAAAAGCTTGAACATCTGGCACAGCTGCCAGTCGTTTGTGTAACAAGACAGATAAAGCAGAAATCTGTCCTTTTAGAGAACTCGCTGATAATCCCTTATCCAAACCTTCTTGGAGAAAGGAAAGGATCCTAGGAATTGTAATCTTACTCCATGAGAATCCCTTGGATTCACACCAACAGATATATATTTTCCATATTTTATGGTAATCTTTCTAGTCACAGGTTTTCTGGCTTGTACCAGAGTATCTATCACAGAATCCGAAAACCCACGCTTAGACAAAATCAAGCTTTCAATTTCCAAGCAGTCAGCTGGAGAGAAACTAGATTTGGATGTTCGAATGGACCTTGTACTAGAAGATCCTGTCTCAAAGGTAGCTTCCATGGTGGAGCCGATGACATATTCACCAGGTCTGCATACCAAGTCCTGCGTGGCCACGCAGGAGCTATCAAAATCACCGAGGCCTTCTCCTGTTTGATCCTGGCTACCAGCCTGGGAATGAGAAGGAACGGTGGAAACGCATAAGCTAGGTTGAAAGTCCAAGGCGCCACTAATGCATCCACTAGAGTCGCCTTGGGATCCCTGGATCTGGACCCGTAGCAAGGAACCTTGAAGTTCTGACGAGACGCCATCAGATCCATGTCTGGAATGCCCCATAATTGGGTCAACTGGGCAAACACCGCCGAGTGGAGTTCCCACTCCCCCGGATGAAAGGTCTGACGACTCAGATAATCCGCCTCCCAGTTTTCCACTCCTGGGATGTGGATCGCAGACAGGTGGTAGGAGTGATCCTCCGCCCATTTGATGATCTTGGTCACCTCTCTCATCGCCAGGGAACTCCTTGTTCCCCCCTGATGGTTGAAGTAAGCAACAGTCGTCATGTTGTCTGATTGGAATCTTATGAATCTGGCCTTTGCTAGTTGAGGCCAAGCCCGGAGAGCATTGAATATCACTCTCAGTTCCAGGATGTTTATCGGGAGAAGAGACTCTTCCCGAGACCATAGACCCTGAGCTTTCAGGGAATCCCAGACCGCGCCCCAGCCTAATAGACTGGCGTCGGTCGTGACAATGACCCACTCTGGTCTGCGGAAGCTCATTCCCTGGGACAGGTGATCCTGAGTCAGCCACCAACGGAGTGAGTCTCTGGTCTTCTGATCTACTTGAATCACTGGAGACAAGTCTGTATAGTCCCCATTCCACTGTTTGAGCATGCACAGTTGTAATGGTCTTAGATGAATTCGCGCAAAAGGAACTATGTCCATTGCTGCAACCATCAACCCTACTACTTCCATGCACTGAGCTATGGAAGGCCGTAGAACAGAGTGAAGAACTTGACAAGCGTTTAAAAGCTTTGACTCTCTGACATCTGTCAGGAAAATCTTCATTTCTAAAGAATCTATTATTGTTACCAAGAAAGGGACTCTTGTTGACGGAGACGGGGAACTTTTTTTCTATGTTCACCTACCACCCGTGAGATCTGAGAAAGGCTAGAACAATGTCTGTGTGAGCCTTTTTCTTTGAAGAGACGACGCTTGAATTAGGATGTCGTCCAAGTAAGGTGCCACTGCAATGCCCCTGGGTCTTAGAACCGCTAGAAGTGACCCGAGCACCTTTGTGAAAATCCTTGGAGCAGTGGCTAGTCCGAATGGGAGAGCCACAATAGGTAATGTTTGTCCAGAAAGGCAAACCTTAGGAACTGATGATGATCTTTGTGGATAGGAATATGCAGATACGCATCCTTTAGATCCACAGTAGTCATAAATTGACCCTCCTGGATTGTAGGTAAAATCGTTCGAATAGTTTCCATTTTGAACGATGGCACTCTGAGAAATTTGTTTAGAATTTTTAAATCCAGAATTGGTCTGAAAGTTCCCTCTTTTTTTGGGAACTACAAACAGATTTGAGTAAAACCCCTGACCTTTTTCCACAGTTGGAACTGGGAGTATCACTCCCATCTTTAACAGGTCTTCTACACAATGTAAGAATGCCTGTCTCTTTACTTGGTTTGAAGATAAGTGAGACATGTGGAACCTTCCCCTTGGGGGTAGTTCCTTGAATTCTAGAAGATAACCCTGAGAGACTATTTCTAGTGCCCAGGGATCCTGAACATCTCTTGCCCAAGCCTGAGCAAAGAGAGAGAGTCTGCCCCCTACTAGATCCGGTTCCGGATCGGGGGTTACCTCTTCATGCTGTCTTGGTAGCAGCAGCAGGTTTCTTGGCCTGTTTACCCTTGTTCCAGCCTTGCATTGATTTCCAAGCTGGTTTAGTCTGGGAAGCGTTACCCTCTTGTCTAGAGGCTGCCGAGTTGGAAGCCGGTCCGTTCCTGAAATTGCGACAGGAACGAAAATTGGACTTATTCTTAGCCTTGAAAGGTTTATCTTGTGGGAGGGCATGGCCCTTTCCCCCAGTGATGACTGAAATAATCTCTTTCAATTCTGGTCCAAAAGGGGTCTTACCTTTGAAAGGGGTATTAAGCAATTTTGTCTTGGAAGATACATCCGCCGACCAAGACTTTAGCCAGAGCGCTCTGCGCGCCACAATTGTAAACCCTGAATTTTTTGCCGCTAACTTCGCTAACTGCAAAGCGGCGTCTAAAATAAAGGAATTAGCTAACTTAAGTGCGTAAATTCTGTCCATGACTTCCTCATACGGAGTCTCCCTACTGAGCGACTTTTCCAGTTCCTCAAACCAGAACCACGCCGCTGTAGTGACAGGAATAATGCACGAAATAGGTTGAAGGAGGTAACCTTGCTGTACAAAAATCTTTTTAAGCAAACCCTCCAATTTTTTATCCATAGGATCTTTGAAAGCACAATTGTCCTCAATAGGAATGGTCGTGCGCTTGGCTAGAGTAGAAAACTCCCCCTCGACCTTAGGGACTGTTTGCCATGTGTCCTTAATGGGGTCGACCATAGGGAACAATTTCTTAAATATAGGAGGAGGGACAAAAGGTATGCCTGGCTTCTCCCACTCCTTATTCACTATGTCCACCCGTTTAGGTATCGGAAAAGCATCAGGGTGCACCGGGACCTCAAGGAACTGTCCATCTTGCACAATTTTTCTGGGTTGACCAGATTGTCACAATCATCCAGAGTAGATAGCACCTCCTTAAGTAATGCGGTGAGATGCTCTAATTTAAATTTAAATGTCACAACATCAGGTTCTGCCTGCTTAGAAATTCTTCCTGTATCAGAAATTTCCCCATCTGACAAACCCTCCCTCACTGCCACTTCAGATTGGTGTGAGGGTATGACAGAAAAATTATCATCAGCGTCCTCCTGCTCTACAGTGTTTAAAACAGAGCAATCGTGCTTTCTCTGAAATGCTGGCATTTTGGATAAAATATTAGCTATGGAGTTATCCATTACTGCCGTCAATTACTGCATAGTAACAAGCATTGGCGCGCTAGAAGTACTAGGGGTCGCCTGCGCGGGCATAACTGGTATAGACACAGAAGGAGATGATGTAGAACTATGTCTACTTCCTTCATCTGAGGAATCATCCTGGGCAACTTTACAATTTGTGACAGTTCTGTCCTTACTTTGTTTGGACGCAATGGCACAATTATCACACTATATTTGAAGGGGGAACCACATTGGCTACCATACATACAGAACATGATCTATCTGAAGGTACAGACATGTTAAACAGGCTTAAACTGGTTAATAAAGCACAAAAAACGTTTTAAAACAAAACCGTTACTGTCTCTTTAAATGTTAAACAGGGCACACTTTATTACTGAATATGTGAAAAACTATGAAGGAATTATCCAATCTTTACCAAATTTTCACCACAGTGTCTTAATACATTCAAAGTATTGCACCCCAATGTTCAAGCTGTTAACCCTTAAAATGTGGAAACCGGAGCCGTTTTTAATTTTAACCCCCTTACAGTCCCATCCACAGCCTTTGCTGCAACTTCACCAATCCCAGGGGGGTATATGATACCAAATGAAGCCTTCTAGGAACGTTTTTAGTGGATTCCAGACCCTCACACATGCAGCTGCATGTACTGAACTCAAAATTAACTGCACAGTAATGGCGCGAAAATGAGGCTCTGCCTACTACAGAGAAAGGCCCTTCCTGACTGGGAAGGTGTCTTAACAAGTGCCTGGTGCTAAAAACGTTCCCCAATGTTATAAAAGTGTGAAATTCAACTTCAAACTGCATATAATACTTAAATGAGCAATCGATTTAGCCCCTAAAAGTGTCTACCAGTTTATAGCCCATAATAAGCCCTTTATTCTGTTTGAGACTAAGAAAATGGCTTACCGATCCCCATGAGGGGAAAATGACAGCCTTCCAGCATTACACAGTCTTGTTAGAAAATGGCTAGTCATACCTTGAGCAGAAGAGCCTGCTAACTGTTTCCCCCAACTGAAGTTACTTCATCTCAACAGTCCTATGTGGAAACAGCAAACGATTTTAGTAACTGCTGCTAAAATCATAATCCTCTCACAAACAGAAATCTTCATCTCTTTCTGTTTCAGAGTAAATAGTACATACCAGCACTATTTTAAAATAATAAACTCTTGATAGAAGAATAAAAAACTACAACTAAACACCACAAACTCCTCACCATCCCCGAGTAGATGCTACTTGTTCAGAGCGGCAAGGAGAATGACTGGGGGGGCGGAGCCTGGGAGGGACTATATGGACAGCTCTTGCTGTGTGCTCTCCTTGCCTTTCCCTGTGGGGGAGGAGAATATCCCACAAGTAATGGATGACACCGTGGACCGGACACACCAATGTTGGAGAAAAATGATGAGAAAGACACCAAGAAATATAAGTCTTCCAGACTCTATAATATATCTCTCTAGATACAGATTTACGAGCCTGTAACATAGTATTAATCACAGAGTCAGAGAAACCTCTTTGACCAAGAATCAAGCGTTCAATCTCCATACCTTTAAATTTAAGGATTTGAGATCCTGATGGAAAAAAGGACCTTGCGACAGAAGGTCTGGTCTTAACGGAAGAGTCCACGGTTGGCAAGAGGCCATCCGGAAAAGATCCGCATACCAAAACCTGTGAGGCCATGCTGGAGCTACCAGCAGAACAAACGAGCATTCCTTCAGAATCTTGGAGATTACTCTTGGAAGAAGAACTAGAGGCGGAAAGATATAGGCAGGATGATACTTCCAAGGAAGTGATAATGCATCCACTGCCTCTGCCTGAGGATCCCGGGATCTGGACAGATACCTGGGAAGTTTCTTGTTTAGATGAGAAGCCATCAGATCTATTTCTGGAAGTTCCCACATTTGAACAATCTGAAGAAATACCTCTGGGTGAAGAGACCATTCGCCCGGATGCAACGTTTGGCGACTGAGATAATCCGCTTCCCAATTGTCTATTCCTGGAATATGAACCGCAGAGATTAGACAGGAGCTGGATTCCGCCCAAACCAGAATTCGAGATACTTCTTTCATAGCCAGAGGACTGTGAGTCCCTCCTTGATGATTGATGTATGCCACAGTTGTGACATTGTCTGTCTGAAAACAAATGAACGATTCTCTCTTCAGAAGAGGCCAAGACTGAAGAGCTCTGAAAATTGCACGGAGTTCCAAAATATTGATCGGTAATCTCACCTCCTGAGATTCCCAAACCCCTTGTGCTGTCAGAGACCCCCACACAGCTCCCCAACCTGTAAGACTTGCATCTGTTGAAATTACAGTCCAGGTCGGAAGAACAAAAGAAGCCCCCTGAACTAAACGATGGTGATCTGTCCACCACGTCAGAGTGTCGTACAATCGGTTTTAAAGATATTGAGATATCTTTGTGTAATCCCTGCACCACTGGTTCAGCATACAGAGCTGAAGAGGTCGCATGTGAAAACGAGCAAAGGGGATCGCGTCCGATGTAGCAGTCATAAGACCTAGAATTTCCATGCATAAGGCTACCGAAGGGAATGATTGTGACTGAAGGTTTCGACAAGCTGAAATCAATTTTAGACGTCTCTTGTCTGTCAAAGACAGAGTCATGGATACTGAATCTATCTGGAAACCCAGAAAGGTTACCCTTGTCTGAGGAATCAATGAACTTTTTAGTGAATTGATCCTCCAACCATGATCTTGAAGAAACAACACAAGTCGATTCGTATGAGATTCTGCTAAATGTAAAGACTGAGCAAGTACCAAGATATCGTCCAAATAAGGAAATACCAAAATACCCTGTTCTCTGATTACAGACAGAAGGGCATCGAGAACCTTTATAAAAATTCTTGGAGCTGTAGCTAGGCCAAACGGCAGAGCCACAAACTGGTAATGCTTGTCCAGAAAAGAGAATCTCAGGAACTGATAATGATCTGGATGAATCGGAATATGCAGATATGCATCCTGTAAATCTATTGTGGACATATAATGCCCTTGCTGAACAAAAGGCAAGATAGTCCTTACAGTTACCATTTTGAACGTTGGTATCCTTACATAACGATTCAATATTTTTAGATCCAGAACTGGTCTGAAGGAATTCTCCTTCTTTGGTACAATGAAGAGATTCGAATAAAACCCCAGCCCCTGTTCCAGAACTGGAACTGGCATAATTACTCCAGCCAACTCTAGATCTGAAACACATTTCAGAAATGCTTGAGCTTTCACTGGATTTACTGGGACACAGGAAAAAAAAAATATCTCTTTGCAGGAGGTCTTATCTTGAAACCAATTCTGTACCCTTCTGAAACAATGTTCTGAATCCAAAGATTGTGAACAGAATTGATCCAAATTTCTTTGAAAAAACGTAACCTGCCCCCTACCAGCTGAGCTGGAATGAGGGCCGCACCTTCATGTGGACTTAGAAGCTGGCTTTGCTTTTCTAGAAGGCTTGGATTTATTCCAGACTGGAGATGGTTTCCAAACTGAAACTGCTCCTGAGGATGAAGGATCAGGTTTTTGTTCTTTGTTGAAACGAAAGGAACGAAAACGATTATTAGCCCTGTTTTTACCCTTAGATTTTTTATCCTGTGGTAAAAAAGTTCCTTTCCCACCAGTAACAGTTGAGATAATAGAATCCAACTGAGAACCAAATAATTTGTTACCCTGGAAAGAAATGGAAAGTAGAGTCGATTTAGAAGACATATCAGCATTCCAAGTTTTAAGCCATAAAGCTCTTCTAGCTAAAATAGCTAGAGACATAAACCTGACATCAACTCTGATAATATCAAAAATGGCATCACAGATAAAATTATTAGCATGTTGAAGAAGAATAATAATATTATGAGAATCATGATCTGTTACTTGTTGCGCTAAAGTTTCCAACCAAAAAGTTGAAGCTGCAGCAACATCAGCCAATGATATAGCAGGTCTAAGAAGATTACCTGAACACAGATAAGCTTTTCTTAGAAAGGATTCAATTTTCCTATCTGAAGGATCCTTAAACGAAGTACCATCTGACGTAGGAATAGTAGTACGTTTAGCAAGGGTAGAAATAGCCCCATCAACTTTAGGGATTTTGTCCCAAAATTCTAATCTGTCAGACGGCACAGGATATAATTGCTTAAAACGTTTAGAAGGAGTAAATGAATTACCCAAATTATTCCATTCTCTGGAAATTACTTCAGAAATAGCACCAGGAACAGGAAAAACTTCTGGAATAACCACAGGAGATTTAAAGACCTTATCTAAACATTTAGATTTAGTATCAAGAGGACCAGAATCCTCAATTTCTAAAGCAATTAGTACTTCTTTAAGTAAAGAACGAATAAATTCCATTTTAAATAAATATGAAGATTTATCAGCATCAACCTCTGAGACAGAATCCTCTGAACCAGAAGAGTCATTAGAATCAGAATGATGATGTTCATTTAAAAATTCATCTGTATAAAGAGAAGTTTTAAAAGATTTTTTATGTTTACTAGAAGGAGGAATAACAGACATAGCCTTCTTGATGGATTCAGAAACAAAATCTCTTATGTTATCAGGAACATTCTGAACATTAGATGTTGATGGAACTGCAACAGGTAATGGTACATTACTAAAGGAAATATTATCTGCATTAACAAGTTTGTCATGACAATTAATACAAACAACAGCTGGAGGAACAGCTACCAAAAGTTTACAGCAGATACACTTAGCTTTGGTAGTTCCAGCAACAGACAGCGATTTTCCTGAAGTATCTTCTGACTCAGATGCAACGTGAGACATCTTGCAATATGTAAGAGAAAAAACAACATATAAAGCAAAATTGATCAAATTCCTTAAATGACAGTTTCAGGAATGGGAAAAAATGCCAAGGAACAAGCTTCTAGCAACCAGAAGCAAAGAAAAATGAGACTTAAATAATGTGGAGACAAAGGCGACGCCCATATTTTTTTTAGCGCCAAATAAGACGCCCACATTATTTGGCGCCTAAATGCTTTTGGCGCCAAAAATGACGCCACGTCCGGAACGCCGACACTTTTGGCGCAAAAGAACGTCAAAAAATGACGCAACTTCCGGCGACACGTATGACGCCGGAAACAGAAAATATTTTTTGCGCCAAAAAAGTCTGCGTCAAAAATGACGCAATAAAATGAAGCATTTTCAGCCCCCGCGAGCCTAACAGCCCACAGGGAAAAAAGTCACATTTTTAAGGTAAGAAAAATAATTGATTCAAGTGCATTATCCCAAATATGAAACTGACTGTCTGAAAATAAGGAATGTTGAACATCCTGAGTCAAGGCAAATAAATGTTTGAATACATATATTTAGAACTTTATTAAAAAAGTGCCCAACCATAGCTTAGAGTGTCACAGAAAATAAGACTTACTTACCCCAGGACACTCATCTACATGTTTGTAGAAAGCCAAACCAGTACTGAAACGAAAATCAGCAGAGGTAATGGTATATATATATGAGTATATCGTCGATCTGAAAGGGGAGGTAAGAGATGAATCTCTACGACCGATAACAGAGAACCTATGAAATAGACCCCGTAGAAGGAGATCATTGAATTCAAACAGGCAATACTCTCCTCACATCCCTCTGACATTCACTGCACGCTGAGAGGAAAACCGGGCTCCAACCTGCTGCGGAGCGCATATCAACGTAGAATCTAGCACAAACTTACTTCACCAAACAAAGTTTGTAAAACTGATTTGTGGGTGTGGTGAGGGGTGTATTTATAGGCATTTTGAGGTTTGGGAAACTTTGCCCCTCCTGGTAGGAATGTATATCCCATACATCACTAGCTCATGGACTCTTGCTAATTACATGAAAGAAAAAACGTGTAGTCCCTACCCGAAGGGTGCAATGTTCTCCACACATCGTGCAGGTTTAGATCGGAGAGAGTATGCTTTATTGTTTTCAGTATGTTTTTCGGGATACAGGACTTAGTATTTGAGGTGTCAAGGACGGGACAGATTGGGATGTTAAAGTCGCCCCCCCAACATCACTGGACCCTTTGCATGGTCCAAAAGCAGTCTTGCTATTTTTAAAAAAAAAAATGATGTTGCTGGACATTGGGAGCATATACATTGAGTAGGGTAATCGGTCTCCCAAAGAGGAGGCCGGTAATTAGTAGGTATCTGCCGTCTGTGTCTTTATGTATTGTGGTCGGTTGAAAGACTGTAGTGTTGTGAAATAGTATGCCTACCCCGTTCTTTTTCTGGGGGCCGGACGCAAAGAAAGCAGTGGGATATTTGCTGTTGAGCCATTTTGGCTCTCTGCCTCTTTGGAAATGTGTCTCTTGGATAAAACAGATTGAGCTATGGGATTTAGATATTTCTCTGAGTGTAATAGAGCGCTTACCCGGGCTGTTGAGTCCGTGTACATTGACGGTGGTAAGCGTTAGATTGTGGTCCCGTTCATCTTGTGAAGATGGTGCAGGGAAGAGTTCGGGCAAGGGAGGAAAAAAAAAATAAATTAAAAAAAAATAACAATATTAAGGGGGAGAGGGAAGTGGAAAGGTGGGGGGAGGAGAGGGATTGGAGAGGTGACAAGAGAGAGAAGAAACGAAAGAAGAGGGATAAATAGAAAAAGAGGAAAGAAAATGCGGAAAGGTGGTATAGAAGTGCTGCTAATAACAACAAAAAAAGAAAAGGAAGGTAAGGTCGGTAGAAAAGCTTAGAGGTAGTATTAGGGGGAAAAAGTAGATATGGTGAGGAACTAGAAGAGTTTCCCACCGCAGTGCACCTGTAAAAATAAGTACACTAATGGGGATGTGGCCCGGTGGCAAAAATGGGCCGCTTTGTGAGTTAGGTTATCTGGGTGTGTGGGCTAATAGATTAGTCTGCAACTATTAATCTATGTGTCAGTGGATTATGAATGCTATGTGATCTTGCAGTAGCACATCAGATAGTGGGGACAGAATGTTTGTCTGCTGGTTATGTGTGAGGTTGTGTGCTGACTTTGTCATTCAGGTGGAGTCGACACACATAGTGGGAGCCAGGTAATTCTTGAATTCAGGCATTAGAGGAAAAGAGAGAAGGGTGTATAGGTATTTTTCAATTTGTTTAGTGCAACAAAATAATGCAGTAGAACGCAGCACAACATAGCAGAAATAACATAACAATTTTGAAGTAACAACATCTCAACTGCCGCATAGCGCGGTTTGTCCACGGGAGGATGCCCTCTCCTGCATCCTATCTTAGAAGCTGGCAGTATCAACATGAGAAGAACAATGAGTGACTGAACTTAGTAACTAGGATAGTCATGAGCAAGGTTCCCCTTTCTGTCCATGAGTTTAAACATTTCCAGTGCAAAACGCTCCAGCACAGTTATGTGTGCAACTCAAGTGCATATGGGACAGTCATTTGTAGATCATCTTATAAAACAATACACTCTTCAACAGTATATGACTATTATAATAACAGAGGGAGCTCTTTAATTAAGATAGCAAATGGTATAAAAGTTAACTAACAACCAAACGTTCACATAAACTGGTGGCTGTGAGCCAGCCTTTGATACTGTACCTTCCCCGGAATCTGCTGTAGTCCTGCTGTTCTCAAATTAAAGTCAGCGAGATAGGTCCAGGAGAGGGATTGAACTTTTTTTTTTTTTTTTTAAATAATTTTTTATTGAAGTCGTATGCAAATACAGAGTATAGGGTATGCCCCAAAACATTGACAAATCAATATATACACAACGTAGTTGGGAGAGTATTACATTCTAAGATCACAAACGTTACCAGAAAATGTGGGCTAACACTTAGAGAGACTTCAGTTTTGTTTAGAGTGTCAGAAACGTAATATAAGCAGGAAAGGTCCTCTCCTAGCTATGTACAGAGAAGAGTAAGGTATTTATTCAGATAAGGATAAGGCTAGGGAGGAGGTAACTCTATATATTTATGGGGGAGGGGGATGCAGCGGGCGAGAGCCGCTCAAAATGTAATAGGGGGGGGGCAGAGGGGGGGGGGCGGAGGGCGGAGCCAGCCAAATTGTCTACACCAGAAGAAAGTTTAGTTGGAATTAAAGGGTTATTACATAATATAAACATTACCATACTCATCCAGTCCTCCACACTCCTGTAGAGGGAGCCTGAAAACATATAAATACAGGCTAAAAGCATGGGTATAATTTGAGAGTGGTCAAGTTACATTCTACAAAGTTATACATTGTGGAGGAGAAATATTAGATTATTTGGGGCCTAGAGGACCGCAGGGTGAGCCCCTCTCCTATGGGAGTGCCATCTATAGGCAGTACAGGAAAAAGGAGGAGGGATATGACCCGCAGACAACAAGTACCGGCGGGAAAGGGAGGAGAGAGGCTCAACCAGAGCCAATGATGCGTATTAATAATGTGGGAATGACCATAGAGAAACTAGGGATGATATATATGCAGCCTTAAATAATGATTAAAGACATTACAAGTAAAGTAATCCTAGACCTTATAAGTAGCAGCTAGATTAAAATAAATAAGTTGACTGAGATCCCATGTAAATTTCTAAATGCTCATTAACAAAAACTTGGGTGGAAGAAATAATTAGTGTTAAGATCCGTTTATACACCTAATCCAACTTCTGTAAGTGAACTAACTGAGTGTATTATATAAACTCCTATATTGACAGTGTATGTAGTATGGAGCTATAAAAATTCAACTAAGGTTCAAGTAGCCACATCCCTGTCAACTCACTTATGATTCTAGGAGTGTTGCAGTAGAGAGATAAAGGTTAAGCTCATCTAGGGCTAAACAAAAGGTGTCAATATTTAATATACCAGCATTGTAGCCTAGAGAGCAAGATATAGAGGTAGTTTTAGACAAATCTAATACTCTAGGGCCACAAATCTGCAATATGGCATTCTACAATATATGTTTAAGGTAGGGTAGGTTTATGTTATGGAGTTAGCAGGATCTAAGAGGTGGAACAAAAGACAACTGTCTATAGAGTGTTGCTAGCAGTTTAAATAGTCATAATGCTATGTTGAGCCTTAAGTAAGAAGTGTACATATTTCTATCGTATAGCTGACAAAAAAACAATAGGAGCCGCATCTAACACAACACAATACATCAGATCAAGGATCAGCAATGTGCGTTCTCAATAAATTCAAGATATTAAAGTTAAATTTATAAATTAGCGAAGACTAGATATCAATATAAGGATCTCAAGTATTGCCAGTGAGAAGTAGCATAAGAGCAAAGTGAAAATGAAACCACATGTACCAAATACACATATATAGTGAGCTCCATAGTAAATTGATCCCAAACTCGGCCATGAAGCTAGAAAATAGATACTTTAAACATGTAGCATGGTTAGCTGGTAAGGAAGGGTGGGTTAGCTATTTGTATTCTAGGAGGATTTTAGCTAGCTATACAGTCCTAGAAGAGATAAATACACAAGTAACCCCTAATGTCACATAAATGCAAGCTTACACGCCATAAGTGAAGACAAAAAATATCTGATAATAATTAGGGTGGGTTGTAGTAATTTTAGCATTAACACACAATAGAACTAGAAGTTAATATAACAGCAATAATAATGACAAACATAACTTATGAATTGTAAGTCTCATGAGAAATATATAGGAATGCTGAAAACATATTAGCGCATAACATGAGATAAGTTGCAATGATGAATGGCAAAACTAGCATGCTCAAATTACATATAACTATGCTAAAACACCATGGATCTCCTTCCCATGTTGTAACTAGAGGACAAACATAACTTAACACAAACAGAGTAAGTCCCAGGATTGTAATCCTGATGTATAGAGGGCTAAGTAGCGTAAAAAGGTGGAGAAGGATAGTCCTGTAGAATGGGCTAATTGCCAGTATGATCTCCTCAGCATGGGGGCCTTACCAAGCTGGGGAGTTAGTTCTGGTTTATAAACAAGTACAGTCTCAACCAATGCCTCTTCTACATAGTTGGTCAAGACCGGTCTGGGTAAAGGGAAAGGGTCTGCGTTGTGACAATCGGTCTAGAAAGCTGGGTTTATAAAGTGCAACCCTACAATGTGTGAGATAAGTCCATTCATTAGGGGAGCCAAGCGTCCGATATTATAACCCTCTTCAATATACTCGATGGGGAAGCTGAACTCTTATGGAACAATATCTGACATTTTGAGGCATAACACTCTGCCACATCTCGTGGGGGTATCTTCGTCTATTAAGTGCCACTGGGTGATGTCTCCCCTGGAAGCTAACAGGCTTGGTAGAGCATTAAGTCAACTGAACATATGGGGGTATATGAGAATACATGGAAGTAAATTGTGGGCTGGGTCTTATAGCTGTATTCAGAATAAATGGGTACAGTACATAATGAAATAGATCGTGGGACTCTAAGTCCTTAGAGAGACAGATGCGCCCCCACGCTAAAGTAACACACCATGCTTAGCCAATTCCCCGTCTATAAGGCGGCACTGTCAGCGGCTCACAGCCTGAGTCCTTCAAAGGATTATGGCGATCTTCCGAGATGAGAGCTATAGAGTAAAGGCATGGGTTGAGGGCTTCTGGGTAATCCTCACCTCTGTATCGGAACTTCTCCAGCGACAAGTAAAGGTTCTTCCCCAGCTGCCCACGATGTTCCCCTGCGTCGCCTAGAGCCCTGAGAATAGTAGGTGCTGACGCTATGTGCAGGCTCAGACAGGGAGGCAAAGAGAGCGGTGAGCGCTGCAGATCCGCAGTCTGGAGGTGTCTTGCTGGTCGAGGCGTAGCGGCCTCTATATGAGCTAGCTCAGCTGTATGTGCCTGCGACAGGTCGTAGTCTAGTAAAAAGTTAGGCGAATCTCGTCCAGACCGTTTTTCCTGCAGTAACCCAGAAGGAAGTTGAGCAGGCAATAAATCCTCTGTCTGGTCAGCTACATGAGTATCATGGCAGGATAATCTAGCAGCGCCATTTTGGCTGCGCAGTTCCACGATGACAGTTCTTAAGCTGGAGAAATGATTATCAGCTTTGTCAAACAGGCTGTCTAGAATAGAAATGAGGTGCGTGGGAGATTCCCCCATCCTAAAAGCTTGATGAGTAAAATATGAGAATTCCTAAAACATCATAAATAAAGGCTTTAGTAACTAGGTCTCAGGAGCTCTGTAAAAACACGTCTTTCCTCTGTGGCGTCAGGCTCCGCCCCCGGGATTGAACTTTTTCAGTTAACTAGCCGCGCTGCATTTTAGCACAGGAGAGAAAAAACTAAAAAAAAGTGCAAGAACCAGTACTGCCCTTGCTTGGTTGAGGACCCCACCACAACAAGCCTTGAGGGAGCTTGGGAGATCAAACAATCCCTCCTTCTGTAATATCAGCCTTCAGACACCCTGGAGATGCCAGGTCTCTGTGAACATGAGGTGGATTCAACTCCTGCTGAGGCATGTGTACGCTGCAAATTTCCCTCACCTGGGCAAGGGGGTGTGGGAGTCTCTATGTCTAAAAGAGAGCAAAATCGCTCCAGGTCCTCTTCTGTCTTATAAATTGCCGTTTTATTGTCCTTAGTTGCAATTATGGACACTGGGAACCCCCATCTGTAGGGGATTTTGTGGTTCTGCAGTGAAGCTGTGATAAGTGCCAGTGCTCGGCGTTTCTGCAAAGTGGCAGGGCTTAAGTCACTGAAAATTTGTATATGGATATCTGCATGTTTGACAGGTTGCTATGCTCTGGAATTTCTCAGGATGTCTTCTTTGTCAGGGAAGTGGAGGAGCTTCACAATTATATCCCTGGGAGGCGCTTTTGGTGGGGGTTTAGCCCGAAGGGCCCTGTGTGCCCTCTCAATATGGATTTCAGGAGCGTTTGGGGACCCCTTAATGGTGCTGAATAAATCCTGTAGATATCCAGCAATGGCCGCTGGGGCCACTGACTCAGGTACTCCCCTGATCCTCAAATTATTGCGGCGACTGCGGTTTTCTAAGTCCTCTATTTTGTCATTCAGGGTTTCAATTAAATTTTCATGGGAAGACACTGTGGCAGAAATAGTTTTCAGCTCAGATGCGGATGATGAGCTTTGTTCCTCTACATCAGACAAGCGACTTTTAAGCGTAGTGACATCTTTATGCAGGTCTTTGTAAAGTGCCCTTACTTCATGCATTGCAACTTTTATATCTTCTTTAGATGATAAAATGCTTAAATCAGCTTTTGTAACGTAATCTGTGGGCAATTGTTCTGTGTTATGTACCTGGGCCTGCACTCTGGCCTGACTCTCCCCCACTGTGTCTGATTGTGCTGATAAGGCCTGCTCAACTGGCTTTAGATAGTGGCCCTTCGTTTTAGTAGCTGTGCCCTTCTCCATTTTGTTTAATTTCTTTTGTGGCATCACTGGCACACTGACTCGCCCTGTGGCTAGATGTTTTGAACCAGCTAATCCGTTGTATGGGGTATAATTAAAGCGCCAGTCCCCTCAGACAGATATTCTTTTCCTTTGAGCCACCTTCTGCTATTATATACGGTTAGCTCTGGGACTGCTTAGGCCTGTTAGAGGAGGCCAATGGAGTGGGTAAGTGAATTCAGCCAGCCGATCCCCCTCTCTAGTTTCTACTCGTGTACTTGCGTAAGCCAGTCAATTAGAGAATACATTTCTTACCGGACCTGTTGCTGTACGTTGCGGTTAGTCTATCAGGGGATCCAGTGGTGCGCAGAGGGATGTTGATTGCGGAGAGGATAAGCTCCCCCACCAGTAAGTAAATTCAGAGATTTGCCAGGTCATGCAGCTGCTGGTATGTGATCCCCGCAATGGGACTCCTCCGCTCTACAAATTACCGCCACGTGGGTGGGCCGTGCAGGCGACTTTCACTGCTGTTATGTGAGGGGTCCATATACTGCGGCCAGCCGATCTAAGCCTCTCCGGTTTCTTGAATATGTCCAGCTCAGACTAGTATCCTATAAAAACTGTTACTGCATGGTGATGACACCACATGACAAGGTGCTTATAGCCCACAAGAGCCACTGGGCCTAAGAGCTCTGGTTTCACACCGCCATTCGGCTCCGTGGTTAGGCTCCGCCCCCCCGGGATTATTACGTTTATATGTAAGGAGATACAAATGCATCAGTCAATTAGCACCTGTGAGAAATATGACTACTACAACATGCGTTTGTGTGCAATAAACATATTGTATGTGTGCTCAAAACAGAAACAAAGAAATGTAATCAATTCTAGATATAGATAACAGTAGCTTACTTGTGCTATATTTGTCTGCAGGTACTAAGAAAGAATATAGACTTCATACATGATAGAATATCAAGTAGCTGACCTTTTATTATTTCTTTTTCCTTTAAACATTAAAATGTCCCTAATACAGTACCTGCCCCTCATTCTTAACAATCCATAAGAATTAAAGAGAAAAATGTTTTGCGTGGTTTTTCAAGTTCAAAGTAATTTAATTCCATTATAAAAGCCTACAATAACCCTCTTATCACAAGCATTTGTATGCAACTAATAGATGGGGGAAATTTCTATTCCACCCCACTTTTGTCCAGCAGTGCTTTTAAAAAAGGTTTTGGACTTTTCACAATAGCCTAGACTTCTTGGATGCCCATTCCTGCCTGTTTGCAGTGTGGCTTTTTTTAATGGAACACCAATAAACATGTCTTCTGGTTTAAAAACAATTAAAATAAATAAAGCTCTGATAATTGTAATTAATTCATTGTAATAACCAGAATATCAATTCATGATTGCAATGGACTCAGTACTTAAAAGCTGCATTCAAACAGCATTCAATATCAATACTACTGAATTAAATAGCCAGCATGTTTTACGTTCGATTCCATAAGTGAAAATTCCTTCAAAAATGCCATTGCTCGCTTCTTTTAGTTTGTTATTAATAAAATATTGCACCATTTACTTACTCAAGTGGATCTTCTAGAAAAAAAAATTGGGTGGGTTATATATTTGTATAGGATCCTAAACAATGAGTGTGTTTAACGGAAAATGTGTTTTATAAAACGTAATTCCAAAATGACTGCTACGAATACCTGATGAACAACACTACACTTTGTGTTGAAAGAAACACAAGGAACAAAAGGGGCATCACATAAGTGCAATCTTGTAAAGTTCAGATATGTGAAATTCAAAGAAGAAAAAGACTCGCACTTTGTGATGGCACCAAAAATAATGGTGCAATATATACAGGCCGGTACTCTGTCTCCAGCTGACTGGCACTCAGATGAACTGCTCCCTGTACTGTATATAGTGCACTGCAACAGGCTGTTTTCTGTATGCTGTTCCTGGTGTTTTCTATAATACCTACTATCGTTGTCTATACGATTGGAGGTGTAGTAGCCTGAGCGTGGAATCTTTTAATATTGGACTCCCTCTCATATTATTACACATGCTATTCATTTTAGTTGATTTCATCCTTCGATTATTTTCATTGTATAATTTTTAATACAATTGTTTAGCACCCCCTATAATCTATGCATTAGTGAGTAGTTTAATTTTGTTATACTTTGTGTTGAGTACTAAGGTGCATTTCAGTAATAAATGACAGTAAACAGTTTAATGAAGTTGTCCAGTTTAATGAAGTTGTGCATTCACTCATCATTATCACAAGATAGAAAGCAAAACAGACCTGAGTGGGCTGCAATCAGGAAATGATAATTGTACATACACCTCTGGAAATATAAAATTCTTGAGTATTAGGTCTCATAGAAACCTGGAACAAAATCATCTCAAATACCACAAGGGATACTAGAGACATATTATAGTTATTATATTTGTGTGGGCCATATGGCTAGCATGGCTATTGGCTATGAGGTGGAAACGTTACCTCATTTGAAAAAAACAGACTTGCCATGGGCAGCCAGAGCCACTTAGGTTAGCAGTGCAGCCATGGCGAAATAAAGGTACCTTCTACACAGTTTTTTTTAAACTCATGAATGAAGATCACCTTTATGTCTAGTGCTGGGAAATCCTAGCATTTTTGAAACGCTAGGATTTTCCATCACTTTGAATGTTTTATTAAGAACTTCTGGACCATTGAACATTTGTTACTGTTCCTCTTTGGGAACATTGATAGGTTTCCATTCCAGTCTATGTATTGTTTCTTAGTTCTAGACTTATGTACAAGTTTGTGTAAGCTAATTTTTGCATTAAAATGGAAGCATTATATTCTGTCATTCTTTCTCTGGAAACCAATATATTCATGTCTGCATAAGACTTGGTTTATTCTAACCTTTAAGTACAAGATTTTAGTGTTGATATTGATATAGAAAGACAAAGTATTGCTACTATTAACCACATATTCAATTAATTATTATCAGAATATTATAAGATCATTTTAAGTACATAGATATTACCAACTCAGTTTACCAGTATCTTACACCAATAACTCAGAAACATAGTGCATGTTTAAGCACTGGTATTGATAATTATGGATGAACATTAATACCTAAGAAACTAATGCCTAGATTTAGAGTTTTGTCGGTAAAGAGTTAGGGAGTTCTTCAGGGGGTTAGTGTTAGTTTTTTTTTAAGGGGGGTTTGGGTGGGTTAGAGTAGGGGTATGTGGGTGGTGGGTTTTAATGTTGGGGGTTGTATTTTTTTTTTACAGGTAAAAGAGCTGATTACTTTGGGGCAATGCCCCGCAAAAAGCCCTTTTAAGGGCTGGTAAAAGAGCTGATTACTTTTGTAATTTAGAATAGGGTAGGGCATTTTATTATTTTGGGGGGCTTTTTTATTTTATTAGGGGGCTTAGATTAGGTGTAATTAGTTTAAACTTCTTGCAATATATTTTTATTTTCTGTAATTTAGTGTTTGTTTTTGTATTATAGATTAGTTTATTTAATTGTATTTTAGTTTAGCTAATTGTAGTTAATTTATTGATAGTGTAGTGTTAGGTGTATTTGTAACTTAGGTTAGGATTTATTTTACAGGTAATTTTGTAATTATTTTAACTAGGTAGCTATTAAATAGTTATTAACTATTTAATAGCTATTGTACCTAGTTTAAATAAATACAAAGTTGCCTGTAAAATAAATATAAATCCTAAAATAGATACAGTGTAATTATTAGTTATATTGTAGCTATATTAGGGTTTATTTTGTAGGTATTTAGTTTTAAATAGGATTAATTTATTTAATTATAGGATTATTATTTAGTTTTATTTAAATTATATTTATGTTAAGGGGGTGTTAGGGTTAGATTTAGGTTTAGGGGTTAATAACTTTATTATAGTAGCGGCGATGTTGCGGGCGGTAGATTAGGGGTTAATAATTGTAGGTAGGTGGCGGCGATGTTAGGGAGGGCAGATTAGGGGTTAACAATTTATTATAGTGTTTCCGAGGCGGGAGTGGGGCGGTTTAGGGGTTAATACATTTATTCTAGTGGCGGCGAGGTCTGGTTGGCAGATTAGGGGTTAATAAGTGTAGGTAGGTGGCGGCGGCGACATGGGGGGGCAGATTAGGGGGTAATAAATATAATACAGGTGTCGGCGATGTTAGGGACAGCAGATTAGGGGTTCATAGCTATAATGTAGGTTGCGGCGGTGTCTGGTCGGCAGTGTTAAAAATTTTTATTAGAGGGTTTGCGATGGGGGGGCCTCAGTTTAGGGGTACATAGGTAGTTTATGGGTGTTGGTGTACTTTATAGCACAGTAGTTAAGAGCTTTATGTTCCGGCGTTAGCCCATAAAGCTCTTAACTACTGACTTTTTTTGGCGGTAGGAGTCTTGTCGGTAGAGGCTCTACCGCTCACTTCTTCCAAGACTCCAAATACCAGCGTTAGGCAAATCCCATTGAAAAGATAGGATACGCAATTGACGTAAGGGGATCTGCGGTAGCCTGGAGTCGCGGAAAGAAAGTGAGCGGTAGACCCTTTCCTGTCTGACTCTAAATACCAGCGGGCGGTAAAATGCCAAACTCTAAATCTAGGCATAAGAGTACTAATAATTTTGAGTAGGGATTGTATTGCTATTAAAGTCCATCTTATTAATTTAATTACCAGCTTCTAAAATGTCATATTTATTGATTATTGATAATACAGACTAAGTCATATGCTAACTATTTAAACGATTTACAGACTGACCAGTGAATATTTCTATAGAGCCTTTCT
Source organism: Bombina bombina (assembly GCF_027579735.1). Lineage (NCBI taxonomy): Eukaryota > Metazoa > Chordata > Amphibia > Anura > Bombinatoridae > Bombina > Bombina bombina. The sequence goes on from NC_069503.1 coordinate 273,918,756, forward strand.
TGTGTTTTTAATTTTTTCAGTTTTTAATTATTTTAATAAAAGTTATATTTTATTGTGGCCTATCTTTGTATCCAAGATGAATGTAATATAACAGAGAAACAGATGTGCTATTAAGTGCATTCTTCTGGAAGACCTGACCTTTTTTGAATCAAAAAGAATTTATGCTTACTAGAAAAATTCCTTTCTTTCCTGGCAGGGAGAGTCCACAACTTCATTCCTTACTGTTGGGAAATACAACACCTGGCCACCAGGAGGAGTCAGACACCCTAGCCAAAGGCCTAAATATCCCTCCAACTTCCCCTATCCCCCCAGTCATTCAGCCAAGGGGAAAAAGGAAAAGTAGGAGAAACATCAGGGTAAGGGTAAAGGTGCCAGAAGAAAAACAAAAAGGGAGCCGCCAAACAAAGAAAAACTTACAGGCAGGGTCGTGGACTCTCCCTGACTGGAAAGAAAAGAATTTATCTGATAAGCATACATTTTGTTTTCTTTCCAAAGGCAGGGAGAGTCCGCAACTTCATTCCTTAATGTTTGTAAAACAATACCCAAGCTCCAGAGGACACTGAAGGAATAATGGGAGGGAACAAAAAAAAGAGGCTGAAGGCACCACAGCCCCAAAAACCTCTCTCCCAAAAGCTGCTTCAGCTTTCAGCAAACACATCAACCTTGTAAAATTTAGAAAAAGTATGAAAGGAAAACCAGGTAGCTGCCTTACAAATCTGATCCATTGAGGCTTAGTTCTTAAAAGCCCAGGAAGAAGCTACAGCTCTAGTGGAATGAGCCGTAATCCTCTCAGGAAGATGTTGTCCCCGTCTCAAACTAGGCGGATGACACTCCTCAACCAGAAAGACAGGGAAGACGACGTGGCCTTCTGACCCCTACATTTACCCGCATAGTCGACAAACAAAGACAAAGATTGTCTAAACTCCTTAGTAGCCTGAAAGTAAAGCTTTAAGGCACAAACCACATCTAGATTGTGAAACAAACGTTCCTTTGTCAAAGAAGGATTTGGACACAAGGGAGGAACAACAATCTCTTGATTAATGTTGCGATCTGACAACACTTTAGGAAGGAAACCTAACTTAGTACGTAAAACCACCTTTTCGGCATGAAAAACAAGGTAAGGGGGGTCACATTGCAAGGCAGAAATCTCAGAGACTCTGTGAGCAGAGGCAATAGCCAATAGAAACAAAACCTTCCAAGACAACAATTTAATGCCAACATTATGCATGGGCTGAAACGGCGCCTGCTGCAACACAAGAAGAACAAGATAGAGACTCCATGGCGGAGCCATCTTTCTAAACACAGGTCTGATCCTAGTCAGGGCCTTAACGAAGGACTGCACATCCGGAAGCTCAGCTAATCTCTTGTGCAGCAACACAGACAACGACGATATCTGTCCCTTCAGGGAACTAGCAGATAGACCCTTCTCCAGTCCATCCTGGAGAAAAGATACAATTCTGGCAACTTTAATCTTATGCCAAGAAAAAACAATGCTCCTCACACCAGTGCAGGTAAGTCTGCCACACCTTATGGTAGATGCGTTGAGTAACTGGCTTACGAGCTTGAATCAAAGTATCAATGACACTCTAAGAGAAACCTCTCCTGGCTAAGACTAAGTGTTTAATCTCCATGGAGTCAGCCTCAGAGAATCTAGATTTTGATGAAGAAAAGGTCTCTGCGACAAGGTAACCTCCACAGAGGAGATGAGGACATCCCCACCAGATCTGGGAACCAAGTCCTTCGCGGCCAGGATGGAGCAATTAGAATCACTGATGCTTGCTCGTTTGATGCGGGTCACTATACAAGGGAGAAGAGGTAATGGAGGAAAGAGATACGAGTCTGAACCTCCATGGAACCGCTAGGGCATCTAATAGAACAGCTTGAGGATCCCTCAATCTTGACCCGTACTTCGGTAGTTTGGCATTGAGACGGGAGGCCATGAGGTCTATCTCTGGCAAACCCCATCTGCTGCATATATCAGCAAAGACCTTGGGGTGGAGAGACCATTCCCCCGGGTGAAAGCATTGCCTGCTGAGGAAGTCTGCTTCCCAGTTGTCCACACTCTGAATGTGGATCTCTGACAGCGCATTCAAGGATTTGAGATACTTCTCTCATTGCTAAGGAACTTCTCGATCCTCTCTGATGGTTGATGTATGCTACCAAAGTTATATTGTCTGACTGGAATCTAATAAACTGGGACGAACCCAGGAGGGGCCAAACCTTCAGAGCATTGAAGATTGCCCGGAGTTGCAAGATATTGATAAGAAGAGTGGACTCCTCCTGAGTCCACAACCCCTGTGACTTCCTGGCACCCAAAACGGCTCCACAGCCTGATAGACTGGCGTCCACAGTCACAATCTCCCAGTATGGTCTCAAGAAGCACGTACCTTGAGACAGGTAATCTTGACAAAGCCACCAAGAGAGCGAGTCTCTCAACAGGTTGTCCAGACCTATCTGTTGTGACCGATCTGAATGCTCGCAGTTCCATTGTCTCAGCATGCATAGCTGTAAAGGTCTGAGATGGAATCTGGCAAAGGGAATGATGTCCTTACAAGACACTATGAGTTTGATCACCCACATACACTGGGCCACCGCAGGTCTCAAGGAGGCCTTGAGGGCAAGACATGCTGTTAAAAGCTTGCAATATCTCTGATATGTTAGAAAGATCTTCATGGACACCGAGTCTATAACTGTGCCCAGGAAATTCACTCTGGTATTTGGGGTAAGAGAACTCTTTTCCAAGTTTATCTTCCATCCATGTGAAGAAATTCTGTGTGATCCCTTGCTTAACAAAAAGATGGTGCCTGTACTAAGATATTGTCCAGGTAAGGAGCTACTGCTATACCTCGGGTTCTGGCAACCGCTAGAAGAGCCCCCAGAACTTTGTAAATTTCCTTGAAGCAGTAGCTAAGCCAAACGGAAGTGCTATTAACTGGTGTTGTGTTGATCCAGAAAGGCGAATCTCAGGAACTGGAAATGTTCCCTGTCGATCAGAACGTGAACGTATGCATCCTTCAGATCTATGGTAGTCATAATCTGTCCTTCCTGAACTAGGGGAAGGATTAATTTTATAGTCTCCATCTTGAAGGAGGGGGCACTTAGAAATTTTTTTATGCACTTCAAGTCCAAAATTGGACAAAAAGTTCCCTCCTTTTTGGGAACCACGAAGAGGTTTAAATAGAACCCCAGACCTCTCTCTGATGTAGCTACCGGGATAATTACTCCTAAGGAGACTAGATCCCGTACACAATGTAAAAAGGCTGTCCTCTTCTCTGGTCTTGTAGACAGTCTGGAGAGTAGGAATCTGCCCCTGGGAGGATGAGATTTGAACCCTATCCGGTGTCCCTGAGATACAACCTCCTGAAACCAAGCGTCTGAGAAAAGCGACAATCTGGCCCCTACTCGATCCTATTATGTGATTGAGTAGAATAGTAATCTCTCGGTTCACAGAATCCTGAGAGGTTGATGGCTCAGAGGGACTAATAGCGCTAGGGTTAATAGCAGACTTGGCTCCCTTCTCAGACTTTAAAACAGTACCTAGGCAATTGGAACAAAATTGAGCAGGCGGTAAACCCCGGCCTCCTTACAATATAAGGTATTATTAATCACTATAGAAGGAGTGGAACCTTCTAACGCATTATCAGAGTCCTCCATAGTAGGTATGTAATCCCACAGAAGAAAGAGAAAAACAATACAAAAATAAACGTTTTAAATATAGAAAGGCAGCTTTACAAAACCAATGGCTGGGGCACTCACCACATCCTAGACCCAGACAAGTTATCAAGAAACGCTCCTCAGGAGTGCGGTCTGCAACAGGATCATAAGGAAGTGAATGAAGCTGCACCCGGTCACATGGTGCGCAAGGCAGGACCTCCCCTGCTATGAAAAATTGCACAAAGCTTTTAGGAGGTGCGCAGCACACAAAAGTGAAAGTGAAACCTGTCTGTTCCAGCCAAAAGTACACAGTCTAAATGAGCCCTGAAAACATTCTTCACAAATGTTAAAGCAGTATATAAATTCCCCAAAACTGTTCCAAATAAACTCCCACTGAGGAGATATTAACCTTTGATCCTACTGAGGTATAGAGGAGTCACACTGTGACTTTATATAAGGCGTCCCTGCTATAAGAAAATAACACAGACTTACCCTCCAGGATCCATGCTGTGGAACAGATACAGCCTCTCAAGTGTGACAGCCTTGTAGCGATGCTCTGACAGGGAGTGTGGAAAAGCAAGCAGTGTAACTCGTTAACACTGATTTCATCAGTCTGGATGGCTTTGCAGAAAAACTTTCCCTGCATCTCCAGACTAACTTTCATCAATACTCTCACTGAGAGGTTTATATGATTACTTAAAACTCCAGTCCACTCTTGAAGGGAACATACCGTTAAGGACTTATTCAAATCTTCTGACCCTTCTCTGCCATCCTCCTCTAGTCATGAAAGGCAAAGAATGACTGGGGGAATACGGGAAGTGGGAGGGATACTTAGGCCGTTGGCTAGGGTGTCTTTGCCGCCGCCTCCTGGTGGCCAGGTGTTGTATTTCCCAACACTAAGGAATGAAGTTGTGGACTCTCCCTGCCTTATAGAAAGAAATTCTTGTACATGCACAGCACTCTAGCCCTAATACATTCAAATGAAGATATTTGTCGATAGGGCATTCTCATAGACAATAGAGTAGTGCCATTGCTTTTCTTTTTCTCATAATTTTGATTGACTGCTTTTTTTTCTCCAGCATGCAGCGGACAGAAGCTACAGCATATCTGTTCACACAGCACTTACTATTGTAAGCTGAAGTAATTTTGAGGTAAAATATCTTTCTTGTTTACATAGGTGATATTTTCTTGTCATCTTTTTACATTTACACTGCATGACTTTCAAGTGATTTTGCATATGGGTATTATGTCCCTTTAAGAGTTCCTTCTATACCTAAACAACCTGTTGGTGGATGATGTGCCAGCAGAGAAAGTAGTTTGTTGCTGATTCAGTTTCTTCACAGATTAGGATGGCACACCAATCTACCTAAAAATGTTCTAGTGCCATCAAACAATTTGTTTCTTTTGCCATATCTCTTGCCATATTTCAAACCGATGGTTGGAAGAGAACAGATTTCACAATAGGTGTTTTTTCTGCATTCCAACAGATTAGTGATATATACAGACACCAGGTTGGGATGTTGTTTTGAAACCCCCTTAGGTCTAAGGGAGATTTGGTTCAATCAGGAATTCTCTATTTGACATTTTAATGATTGTGGTTTACAACAACCACCAAGACAAAATTAAGTCTCTGTAGTATTTCAGAATTTCATATTTCAGGTCTTTAGATTTAGGAGGAAGAATTTCTAGGTATCAAATGATTCTTCCAAGGGACTGGTCTTTTTTGATCGATTTTGTGTGAAAGTCTGAAAGCAAGACTTTGAAAAGTGAAACTGTACAATTTTAATGTACTGTGTCGAAAAGCATTTCTTTGAAGATTCAGACAGTTTTTTCATTCCTCCATTTGCTGTATATAATAATAATGTTGTAAAAAGTGTGTCAATTGCTTGAATGTTAATGTTTTTCTTCCATATCAGTTCTCAGTGAGTGGAAAACTGTTGTCTATCTTGATTTTCAGACTTCATCTGAGGCCTTTGAAAGTATTTGTCTTGTTTTCATTAATAACAGTGCTTCTTGAGACATGAATTTAGTTCTTCGGGTTTATTGCATAATTATTTAGAACTTTCACATAAGCTGCCTTTAAAGCCTTTGACTGTGTAAAGGTTTTATCTTCTCCCCTCATGTGATCAAGATAAGACGCTATGTGACTGTTTTTTTCCTAAGGTCATCAATATCTATATTATGGTTTCTTTTTTTGGGATCTAATAATGATTGGAAGACTCTTTTACTGGACTTAATGCAGTTAGACCGACAATTACCTTTTTGTTCTTCAATTTGGTTAGGCAATATCAGTTAAAACATATTTGGCTGAATGGGCTACATTTATTATTTAGCTAGATGTACAATTTTAGGTAGAATTCTCCATTCAAAGTGAAGACCAACTCTACAAGAGATAGGACTTCCACCCGGGCATAGTAATAGGACGCCTCAAATGAGCAACTTTGCAATGCAATTAGTCTTATACACAAACTTACACTAAATCCTAAGAGTTCATACGTTTCCACCTTTACAGGTAACTTTTGAAAGGAAGATCTTGCAAACTGTCCTTCTAAAGACATGCAGTCTTCAACCCATCCTATGTCACAATGATTATAAATCAAATTTTCTCCACATATAAAGGATGATGCTCTTTGTTTTGTGCAAACAAGGATTTATCTGACCAACGAGGGTAATGTCCAGTAATAAAAATGCCTGTCTTTTCAATCCTCAAATAGGCCCGCTTGGATATAAATGACTAAGAGCCAACAAAGCAAGGACAGGTATGTGTAGGAGAATGGGGGCTGTGCGCCCCAATAGTAACAAAATACTATGTCAACATTGTGCTAAAAAAAATCAGTAATTTAATATCTTGGTTTATCAGGTGATGTAAAAACTAAAACTCAGGTGAGAAATGATGATAACCATTATCTGTGATAAAATGCAGCTTACTAAAACAGCTATGGGCGCTTGACAGAAAAGATATGGAAGACACAAGTTCATTAAGAGGTACACATGACATCTACTGGTGACAAGTGATAACAGCATCAAGCTAAGAATGATTAAAGAATGATTAAATGATTAAAAAAAAACACTACAGCCCATAAAAGTTTACCCTAAAAGTTACTGTTACAAAAAAGCAACCTAGCTTTTTTTTTTTTTGCTACTCATATCTACGCACCAAGGGTGCACCTGCCCTCTGTTATTTGCACCGAGACTACACTAAACATTTTTTTACATAGAACAGTAAACATATTGCAGATTCGGAAAACTATCCAAGGTTTATACAGAATTTCCTGTTAAAAAATAATTCATATCCGACTACCCAAGTATGACATTAGGAACTGGAAAAAAAACATCATTATATAACTTTTTTTAACGTAAATTCCATTTTATTAAAGTTGAGGCATCACAACTTTAAAATAGAAATACCATTACAAATTCAGTGAGTGCTAGAACTATTAATTATGTTATACAACTTACTCTATGTACTCTGAAGTGTGAGTAATAACTCTGTGTTAGATATGAACACACACATCAAGAAACCGTATAAGCCAGTAATTAAAGACTTAATTATAATTAAATTACAGGGAATGCTTGCTCATAAGATGACAGTTATTTCTTGAATGAGTTCATATCCAATATGATGTGGGTATTCATCTAGGCAATCCCCCCATTACTAATTTAAGGGTAAAAAGAATAAGTAAAATAAAACACACGCAGAATGCAAAAAATAAAAAAAATAAAAAATTGATTACTCCATTAAAGTTTTTGTTTTAAATGTCCTGAGCATGTTCAGAATTGTACTGAAGCTACAAAAAAAATTTAAAGATGTATGTCCCCATTCATGGCAATCGCTGGAAAAAAAAATTCTATTTCTTATGCACAAAATATACACTGGGATCACTTATTTAAAAATCGTAGAGAAGGGCACATGATAAAAAATAAAGGAGCAATTAAATGTGAATTTGCATTGATTTTGCATTTTGCATACTGTATTGCTGTTTGCATTTGGTTTGCATTGCTTCTGTGAGATGCAGATATAGTCAGCTTCAATTGTTCCTTCCAAGAGGTATATCGCAGGGTAGGTTGTGTGATTCAGTGCATATTAAGCCTAGAAAGCCAAAATCATTAGCTATAGGGGATATTTAGCAGTGCCTCTAGGAACAATGAGGCTGGCTATATCTGTACAACCTGATAGTAAAATATGGTTTCAGACAATTGTAAACAAATGATTCAATCCTGTGCATTATTTCTAAAAGTATGATAAAAACAAGCATGTGTGTAGATTCATTAAAGCTGGGCTGTAACCATCACATTAATCATCTCATGGAAGTTCTGGAACACCGTCTGGCAAAACTTCTCTGCATCAGTTTCTGGGTTGGATTTCCAGGCAGTGCAGGCCACCACAAACCTAAACAAAGTACAGAAACAATACTGAAATAAAGGAATTTAGTGATGAATCAATGTGGCTGGAGGGAACAAAGAAAGCATATGATCAAAGTGACTAACGTCAAAATACATTTCCCATAATTCACATAGAGAATGCCGTTTTAAACTTTCAAATTTACTTTTTATCACATTTGTTTCATTCTCTTGGTAACTTTTATTAAAGATTAGGTTTAAGAACAGCACTACTGGGAGCTAGATAAAGACAGCTGGTGAACCAATGAAAATATGTGCTTCCACCAATCCCAAGATCTCCCATTCTGTAGCATGTTACATGGTCAGAACTCAGGCTCCTATATGCTAGACTCCAGTCTCCCTGAGAGAAGTGTAAACCACAATTCTCAAAGTTAAACAAAAATAAATATTTACATTTAGCCAGCTTACTACTCATTGGAGCGGTACTGCGCTAGAAGTAAGCATTTTGTGCACGTTGGGTATTGCTCGTATTACAAGTTGAAAGTAAAACGTTTTCCACTAACCCAATGCGCGCAAAAACCCAAAGTTAGAATACTACGTCCGCGTAAATGTATTTTCCCGTAGAAGTCAATGGAGAAAAAAAAGTGGAGAAAAAACACCCTACGAGCGCGCAAAGCAGATCGCATATTCTCAGGTGTGCTAACCTAACATAAAAATATTAATAAAATGAAATGAATATTTCACATTCCATTGTAACTTATTTGTGCAAAATTATTTTTTATTAGATAAGTGTTATTATTAGAGTAACTGTACTTTTAAATGTATTTTTAATGTGTTTTGTGACACTTTTAACCAGAGCTCTGAGGTTGCGCTATCCAGAGGCACGTTAACTTCAATTGCACTCAAGCGATCGTGTTTACTTTCAACTTGTAATACGAGCAATACATCCAACATGCACAAACAGCCTCGATGAACCGAATATTGCTCGTGCGTAACGGTTTGTGTGCCATTCATAATCAGGAATTCAATTTTGAGTTTAACATCCAATTAAATTTGGAGATTAAATGGATCTGGGAGTAACAAAAAAATAAGACTTTTTAATTTATGCATTAAAAATTATTCACTGCATTGCAACAGGTCTGCAAACAAAAACAAAATTTATGCTTACCTGATAAATTAATTTCTTTCAAGGTGGAGAGAATCCACAAGTCCATTACTCCTGGATTCAACTCCTCGCCACTAGCTGGAGGCAAAGATCTCCCAATACTCCAAGAGTATTCCATCCCTCTCACCTCACTGATTAGCCAGTATTCCGTATAGACAAAAAGAATACACAAAAAAAGGTAGGAAAGGTCATAAACAGGGAAATGAGGTGCAAATATAGAATTGCCGCCATACAATAACAACAAATAAGGTGGGCCTTACGGACTCTCACCACCTCAAAGGAAATTAATTTATCAGGTAAGCATAAATTTTGTTTTCTTTTGTAAGGTGGTGAGAATTCATGAGTCAATTAATTGTGGGAAATCAAAACCAGCTTCAGAAGAAGCAAAAGCATCAAAACTGTAGAATTTTGTAAATGTATGTAAGGATGACCATGTTGCTGCCTTATAAATTTGTACTGAAGCTTCATTTAGGAAGTAGAAACTAATCTTGTAGAATAATCAGCAATTTGTTTTAAAGGAGACTTCCCTGCCACCAAGTAGGCTTTACGGATCAAAACTATTTCAACTATGATGCTATAGTAACAGCCGAAGCCCTCTGTTCTTTCTGAGGAACTGAGAAATGAATAAATAGACTAGAAGACTGTCTAAAAGCCTAAGTATTAGAAAAAACAAACTGAAAAGTTCGTAGTAGATGTGCTTCAAATTGTGAGGAATGCCAATCCCAAAACAATATAATGTGTATATTCTTATGGTACTACACATGGGATCAGTCCAAAAGGGGATAGTCTAGCTGCCAAGTTTCCGAATAGTCGTGGCATCACACCCAGAGATAAAATCTAAAAAGCAAAGAGGAAAAGGCGCCCATATGGTGTAGTACTGTGTGATAGACTTCGTTTTACAAATGTAATCAAATATTACTCACAAGTCTCCTAGCACTACCAAAGTGCTATATGTGCAGTCTGGACCTTAAAAAAACATAATTTATGCTTACCTGATAAATTCCTTTCTTATGTAGTGTGATCAGTCCACGGGTCATCATTACTTCTGGGATATTACTCCTCCCCAACAGGAAGTGCAAGAGGATTCACCCAGCAGAGCTGCATATAGCTCCTCCCCTCTACGTCACTCCCAGTCATTCGACCAAGGACCAACGAGAAAGGAAAAGCCAAGGGTGAAGTGGTGACTGGAGTATAAATTAAAAAATATTTACCTGCCTTAAAAACAGGGCGGGCCGTGGACTGATCACACTACAGAAGAAAGGAATTTATCAGGTAAGCATAAATTATGTTTTCTTCTGTTAAGTGTGATCAGTCCACGGGTCATCATTACTTCTGGGATACCAATACCAAAGCAAAAGTACACGGATGACGGGAGGGATAGGCAGGCTCTTTATACAGAAGGAACCACTGCCTGAAGAACCTTTCTCCCAAAAATAGCCTCCGAAGAAGCAAAAGTGTCAAATTTGTAAAATTTGGAAAAAGTATGAAGCGAAGACCAAGTTGCAGCCTTGCAAATCTGTTCAACAGAGGCCTCATTCTTGAAGGCCCAAGTGGAAGCCACAGCTCTAGTAGAATGAGCTGTAATTCTTTCAGGAGGCTGCTGTCCAGCAGTCTCATAAGCTAAACGAATTATGCTACGAAGCCAAAAAGAAAGAGAGGTAGCGGAAGCTTTTTGACCTCTCCTCTGCCCAGAGTAAATGACAAACAGAGAAGACGTTTGTCGAAATTCCTTAGTTGCCTGTAAGTAAAATTTTAGAGCACGGACTACATCCAGGTTGTGCAGTAGACGTTCCTTCTTTGAAGAAGGATTTGGGCATAAAGAAGGAACAACAATCTCTTGATTGATATTCCTGTTAGTAACTACCTTAGGTAAGAACCCAGGTTTAGTACGCAGGACTACCTTATCCGAATGAAAAATCAAATAAGGAGAATCACAATGTAAGGCTGATAATTCAGAGACTCTTCGAGCCGAGGAAATAGCCATTAAAAATAGAACTTTCCAAGATAACAACTTTATATCAATGGAATGAAGGGGTTCAAACGGAACGCCCTGTAAAACATTAAGAACAAGGTTTAAACTCCATGGTGGAGCAACAGTTTTAAACACAGGCTTAATTCTGGCCAAAGCCTGACAAAAAGCCTGGACGTCAGGAACTTCTGACAGACGTTTGTGTAACAGAATGGACAGAGCTGAGATCTGTCCCTTTAATGAACTAGCAGATAAACCCTTTTCTAAACCTTCTTGTAGAAAAGACAATATCCTAGGAATCCTAACCTTACTCCAAGAGTAACCTTTGGATTCACACCAATATAGGTATTTACGCCATATCTTATGGTAAATCTTTCTGGTAACAGGTTTCCTAGCCTGTATTAAGGTATCAATAACTGACTCAGAAAATCCACGTCTTGATAAAATCAAGCGTTCAATTTCCAAGCAGTCAGCTTCAGAGAAGTTAGATTTTGATGTTTGAAGGGACCCTGTATCAGAAGGTCCTGTTTCAGAGGTAGAGACCAAGGTGGACAGGATGACATGTCCACCAGGTCTGCATACCAAGTCCTGCGTGGCCACGCAGGTGCTATTAGAATCACTGATGCTCTCTCTTGTTTGATTCTGGCAATCAATCGAGGAAGCAACGGGAAGGGTGGAAACACGTAAGCCATCCTGAAGTCCCAAGGTGCTGTCAGAGCATCTATCAGGACTGCTCCTGGATCCCTGGATCTGGACCCGTAACGAGGAAGCTTGGCGTTCTGTCGAGACGCCATGAGATCTATCTCTGGTTTGCCCCAACGTCGAAGTATTTGGGCAAAGACCTCCGGATGAAGTTCCCACTCCCCCGGATGAAAAGTTTGACGACTTAAGAAATCCGCCTCCCAGTTCTCCACTCCCGGGATGTGGATTGCTGACAGGTGGCAAGAGTGAGACTCTGCCCAGCAAATTATCTTTGATACTTCCATCATAGCTAGGGAGCTTCTTGTCCCTCCCTGATGGTTGATGTAAGCTACAGTCGTGATGTTGTCCGACTGAAACCTGATGAACCCCCGAGTTGTCAACTGGGGCCAAGCCAGGAGGGCATTGAGAACTGCTCTCAATTCCAGAATGTTTATTGGCAGGAGACTCTCCTCCTGACTCCATTGTCCCTGAGCCTTCAGAGAATTCCAGACGGCACCCCAACCTAGAAGGCTGGCGTCTGTTGTTACAATTGTCCAGTCTGGTCTGCTGAATGGCATCCCCCTGGACAGATGTGGCCGAGAAAGCCACCATAGAAGAGAATTTCTGGTCTCTTGATCCAGATTCAGAGAAGGGGATAAGTCTGAGTAATCCCCATTCCACTGACTTAGCATGCACAGTTGCAGTGGTCTGAGGTGTAAGCGTGCAAAGGGTACTATGTCCATTGCCGCTACCATTAAGCCGATTACCTCCATGCATTGAGCCACTGACGGGTGTTGAATGGAATGAAGGGTGCGGCAAGCACTTTGAAGTCTTGTTAGCCTGTCCTCTGTCAGGTAAATCTTCATTTCTACAGAATCTATAAGAGTCCCCAGGAAGGGAACTCTTGTGAGTGGAACGAGTGAACTTTTCTTTTCGTTCACCTTCCATCCATGTGACCTTAGAAATGCCAGCACTAACTCTGTATGAGACTTGGCAGTTTGAAAGCTTGAAGCTTGTATCAGAATGTCGTCTAGGTATGGAGCTACCGAGATTCCCCGCGGTCTTAGTACCGCCAGAAGAGCACCCAGAACCTTTGTGAAGATTCTTGGAGCTGTAGCCAATCCGAATGGAAGAGCCACAAACTGGTAATGCCTGTCTAGGAAGGCAAACCTTAGGTACCGATAATGATCTTTGTGAATCGGTATGTGAAGGTAAGCATCTTTTAAATCTACAGTGGTCATGTATTGACCCTCTTGGATCATAGGTAAAATTGTCCGAATAGTCTCCATCTTGAACGATGGAACTCTTAGGAATTTGTTTAGGATCTTTAAGTCCAGGATTGGCCTGAAAGTTCCCTCTTTTTTGGGAACCACAAACAGATTTGAGTAAAACCCCTGTCCCTGTTCCGATCGTGGAACTGGATGGATTACTCCCATTAACAAGAGCTCTTGTACGCAGCGTAGAAACGCCTCTTTCTTTGTCTGGATTGTTGACAATCTTGACAGATGAAATCTCTCTCTTGGAGGAGAGTATTTGAAGTCCAGAAGGTATCCCTGAGATATTATCTCTAGCGCCCAGGGATCCTGAACATCTCTTGCCCAAGCCTGGGCGAAGAGAGAAAGTCTGCCCCCCACTAGATCCGATCCCGGATCGGGGGCCCTCAATTCATGCTGTTTTAGGGGCAGCAGCAGGTTTCCTAGTCTGCTTGCCCTTGTTCCAGGACTGGTTAGGTTTCCAGCCTTGTCTGTAGCGAGCAACAGCTCCTTCCTGTTTTGGTGCAGAGGAAGTTGATGCTGCTCCTGCTTTGAAATTACGAAAGGAACGAAAATTAGACTGTCTAGTCTTGGCTTTGGCTTTGTCCTGAGGCAGGGCATGGCCTTTACCTCCTGTAATGTCAGCGATAATCTCTTTCAACCCGGGCCCGAATAAGGTCTGCCCTTTGAAAGGTATATTAAGCAATTTAGACTTAGAAGTAACATCAGCTGACCAGGATTTTAGCCACAGCGCCCTGCGTGCCTGAATGGCGAATCCTGAATTCTTCGCCGTAAGTTTAGTAAGATGTACTACGGCCTCCGAAATGAATGAATTAGCTAGTTTAAGGACTCTAAGCCTGTCCGTAATGTCGTCCAGAGTAGCTGAACCAATGTTCTCTTCCAGAGACTCAATCCAGAATGCCGCTGCAGCCGTGATCGGCGCAATGCATGCAAGGGGTTGCAATATAAAACCTTGTTGAACAAACATTTTCTTAAGGTAACCCTCTAACTTTTTATCCATTGGATCTGAAAAAGCACAGCTATCCTCCACCGGGATAGTGGTATGCTTAGCTAAGGTAGAAACTGCTCCCTCCACCTTAGGGACCGTTTGCCATAAGTCCCTTGTGGTGGCGTCTATTGGAAACATTTTTCTAAATATCGGAGGGGGTGAGAACGGCACACCGGGTCTATCCCACTCCTTAGTAACAATTTCAGTAAGTCTCTTAGGTATAGGAAAAACCTCAGTACTCGTCGGTACCGCAAAATATTTATCCAACCTACACATTTTCTCTGGTATTGCAACTGTGTTACAATCATTCAGAGCCGCTAACACCTCCCCTAGTAATACACGGAGGTTTTCCAGTTTAAATTTAAAATTTGAAATATCTGAATCCAGTCTGTTTGGATCAGAACCGTCACCCACAGAATGAAGTTCTCCGTCCTCATGTTCTGCCACCTGTGACGCAGTGTCTGACATGGCCCTAATATTATCAGCGCACTCTGTTCTCACCCCAGAGTGATCACGCTTACCTCTTAGTTCTGGTAATTTAGTTAAAACCTCAGTCATAACAGTAGCCATATCCTGTAATGTGATTTGTAATGGCCGCCCAGATGTACTCGGCGCTACAATATCACGCACCTCCCTTTGAGCGGGAGATGTAGGTACTGACACGTGAGGCGAGTTAGTCGGCATAACTCTCCCCTCGTTGTTTGGTGAAATTTGTTCAATTTGTACAGATTGACTTTTATTTAAAGTAGCATCAATACAGTTAGTACATAAATTTCTATTGGGCTCCACTTTGGCATTGCAACAAATGACACAGGTATCATCCTCTGAATCAGACATGTTTAACACACTAGCAAATAAACTTGCAACTTGGAAATACAATTCAATTAGAATAATATTAAAATGTACTGTGCCTTTAAGAAGCACAGAAGATCTATGACAGTTGAAAATTAATAAATTGAAACAGTTATAGCCTCAATCCTTGTAAACAACACAACTTTAGCAAAGGTTTAATCCCATTAGCAAAGATAACAAATTCTGAAAGCAGGAAACAAATTACAGAATAAACGTTTTTTATCTCAGTCAAACTATAATTCTCACAGCTCTGCTGAGAGAAATTACCTCCCTCAAAATAAGTTTGAAGACCCCTGAGCTCTGTAGAGATGAACCGGATCATGCAGGGAATACAATGAGTTGCTGACTGAAATATTTGATGCATAGAAAAAGCGCCAAAAAACGGCCCCTCCCCCTCACACACAGCAGTGAGGGAGAACAGAAACTGTCAGAAAAACAGATTAAGCAACTGCCAAGTGGAAAAATAGTGCCCAAACATTTATTCACACAGTACCTCAGCAAATGAAAACGATTTTACATTCCAGCAAAAACGTTAAACATAATCTCTAGTTATTAAACAGCTTTATGTATTTCTTACAGTGTAATTCTAGTGAAGTACCATTCCCCAGAATACTGAAGTGTAAAGTATACATACATGACATTATATCGGTATGGCAGGATTTTCTCATCAATTCCATTGTCAGAAAATAAAAACTGCTACATACCTCTATGCAGATTCATCTGCCCGCTGTCCCCTGATCTGAAGTTTACCTCACTCCTCAGATGGCCGAGAACAGCAATATGATCTTAACTACTCCGGCTAAAATCATAGCAAAACTCTGGTAGATTCTTCTTCAAACTCTGCCAGAGAGGTAATAACACACTCCGGCGCTATTTTAAAATAACAAACTTTTGATTGAAGATATAAAACTAAGTATAATCACCATAGTCCTCTCACACATCCTATCTAGTCGTTGGGTGCAAGAGAATGACTGGGAGTGACGTAGAGGGGAGGAGCTATATGCAGCTCTGCTGGGTGAATCCTCTTGCACTTCCTGTTGGGGAGGAGTAATATCCCAGAAGTAATGATGACCCGTGGACTGATCACACTTAACAGAAGAAAGCCGTCCAGTGAGCTCACTCCTCGATATGTGTTGTAGATGGTTGTCGTATATCGTCCAAGTAAAACCTCTTAATAATAAAAGAGTATACTTTAAACAAGTGCTAGCATACTAATCTCAATGTGGTCACAATAGGAGGAATTTCAGAGGTGCATCCCAAGAATCCAAAACCTGTATATCAAGATTATGGGAACAAGGGATAATCGCAACCTACGTTTTGAGATAAACCACACAAGCGAGATATATATATTAGTATCGACCTCTTTAAAGAACGTCTTAGTAGCTACTTTACCTTCACTGTCCCAATATAGTGTAAGATCTAGAAACTCAATACTCTAATGATTAGAGGTAAAATTGATACCCAGATCGTTCTGGTTTAGATGTTCAATAAATTTATTGGTTTTCATGGTGTCCCCTTCCCAAATAAAGATCAAGTCATCGATATAGCGTCCATAAAACACCAGGCTCGCCCCAAATTCCGAGGAATATATATATTTTTCCTCAAAAACTCCCATAAAGAGGTTGGCGAAATATACTTAATCAAAAAGTCTTTTTGCTTTTCAGGAAGGTAAGGATCTTGATCTAAATAGTATCTCACTGCATTGATAAACTGTGTTCAATGTTGGAATATAAAGAGGATACATCACATGTTATCCATAACAAATCTCTCTTTCCTTTCTCCACTGCATATAGTTTCTCTATGAGATCTGTAGTATCTCTTAAATATGATTGTAACATAATGACCTTTTTCTTTAAGAACTGGTCAATATATTGTGATAAATTGCATGTCAGGTTTCCTATTCCTGCAATTATCGGTCTTCCCGGTGGATCTATAAGAGACTTATTATCGACATTTATCTATGAGGGTAAAATATGACTATTTTGTTGCATATGTGTACCGTACCTAGGAGTTTGTTGCAAGATAGATTTAAAAGATTTATGAATGCCAAATATATTTTTGTTTTTATAATCAAGTCTGTATACCGTGGCCTCCCCAGTCGGGTGCAGGATGCGCAAGCCAACCTCTGACACATTCGACCAATTGTAGATCAGACCATGATTGTGTTTTGAGGGGCATGTCATTTGACACACACATGCGCACTTACGATTTGAGGACGCACGACGGTCTTTATAAGCTTGATATGTTACATTGTATATCTATTCACCTGAGGAAACAGTGTATCACTGAGAAAGGCGTTGTGATTTTACCAATTGTATGTTTTTAATACAGTGCTTTTACAATTATATCTCGCTTGAGGGTTTATGTCAAAACAGAAGTTTGAGTAGCGATTCCGTTGTTCCCATAATCTTGATATACAGGTTTTGGGTTCTCGGGATGCACCTCTGCGATTCCTCCTATTGTTACCACATTGAGATTAGTATGCTAGCACTTGTTTAAAGTATACTCTTATTATTGAGAGGTTTTACACAGACGATATACGACAACCATCTACAACACATATCGAGGAGTGAGCTCTCTGGACGGCTTTTTTAAGGTCTAGACTGCGCATATAGCATTCTGGTAGTTCTAGGAGACTTGTGAGTAATATTTGATTACATTTTTAAAATGAAGTCTATTACACAGTATTACACCATATGGGCGCCTTTTCCTCTTTGCTTTTTAAAAGCCTAAGTAGTCTGAAGATAAAACTGAGCATTAACTACATCCAAATTATGTTAAAATCTTTCTTTTGAATTTTGAGGATTGTGACAGAGAAGAAACTACAAATTTCCCTACTAATGTTTTATGAAGAGACCTTAGGCAAAAAAATAAAGATCAGATTTAGTTCTCAAGACCTTATTTTGATGGAAAACTAGATAAGGGGCATCACGAGAAAATGCAGATTGTTCAGAAAACTCTTCTAGCCAAAAAAATGTCTAAGAGAAACAAAACTTTAGATGACAGTTACTGGATGTCAAGGCAATGCATAGGTTTAACTGGAGAATATGGTAAAACTCTAAGTTGATATTCCAAGGAGGAGAGATTGGTGTTATAACAGTCTCCAGAATATCTGATTGAAAACATCGCAGTGAACAGACCATTCCTCTGGATGAAGAGATTGATGACTGAGATAATCTACTTCCCAGGTGTTCACACCTGGAATGCAAATTGCAAAAATGATACAGCAATTGTTCTCTACCAACTGAAGTATTCAAAATACCTCCTTCATTGCTAGAGAACTGCACGTTCCTCCCAGATGATTCATTGATATATGCCACAGTCTGATTGAAAGCGAGGATGAGACTCTAGTTTAAGAAGGAGCCAGCTCTGGAGAGCCATGAAGGTCACCCTGAGCTCCAACACATTTATAGGTAACCTGGCTTCCTGAGGCAACCAACCTCCCTGCGCTCTCCTGAATCCCCACACTGCGCCCCAACCTCAAAACCTTGCATCTGTTGATATTATTGACCAGCATGGACAAAGAAAAGATGCCCCTACAGAGATGGACTGGTAATTTATCCACCAAGAAAGAAAATGCCTTGAGGAAGGATCCAATATTATCCTCTGAGAAATTTGATTCAAATCCTTGCACCATTGATCCAACATACAAAGTTGAAGAGGTCTCATGTGAACACAGTCAAAAGGAATAGCATCTGATACCTCAATCATTAGACCTTGCACTTCCATACACCGATCTACTGTTGGATTGGGAGATGACTAAAGCTTGGCACAAGTAGATTGTAACTTTAATTTTCTCTGATCTGTTAGGGAAAGATTAATTGAAATTGAATCAATAACCATTCCTAGAGAATTCACTCTGGTCTGAGGAGTTAGAAAACTCTTTGAAACATTTATTCTCCAACTATGCTGTTGAAGAAACAACAGAAGCGTGTTGGTAAGATAAACTGCAAAGGACAAGATGGAACCTGAACCAAGCTATAGTCCAGATACAGAGCTACTGATATACCATGTGGCCTGATGACAGATAACAGGGTTCCCAGAAACTTTTTGAAAATTTTGGGAGCAGTAGTCAGACCAAACGGAAGGACAACAAATTTTGCCAGATAAGCAAATCTGAGAACCTAAAATGCTCCATGCGTATTGGACTATGAAGGAAGGCATCCTTCAAATCTATTGTATTTATAAACTGTAATTGTTGAACAAAAGGAAGAATATGATTGTATTCATTATGAAGGTTGGGTCCCTGAGAAACGTTTTCAATGACTTTAGATCCAGAAAAGGTCTGAAAGTACTCTCTTTTTTGGAAACAATGAACAGATTGGCCTAAAACCTATGTCCTCGTTCCTTCCTAGAAACAGAACGGATCACTCCCATAAGTTCTAGATCTCAAATACATAAGAAAAAAAGGCTTGACCTTTTATGGGGGTTCTTTGGAAAGTTGGACAGAAGAAACCTTTTTCTGGGAGGACTTGATCTGAATCCTATTCTGTATCTCTGAGAATCAATATTCAGATCTTGAATGAACAGAGACCAGACCTTCTGAAAAAACTGTCTGTTACTTGCTATGTTTTATGAAGAGTCCTTTTGCTGTGAACTTTTAATCTCTTAATAAATACCAAGATTTTTACTATCTATTCCAGGGGTCGCCAACCTTTCAGACCTCAGGGACCACTAAACTCACAATTTTGAATCCCGTGGACCACTAAAATGATTTTTTTTTTAAAAAGTACAAACCTCTATAATGTGTGTGTGTGTGTGTGTGTGTATATATATATATATATATACACACACACATACTGTACATAACTAGTATAACCATAGCTACATTTACATTATGTATATATTTACACATTTTTAAGAATTATTTTTTGGAAAGAACTAACTGAATGACAGAACTGAGAGAATACTTCCAAATGACGGATTAAGGGTGAGTGCCAACTTTTGAGCTGGAAACAGAGGCAGAAAGTGGGACAAAAAGAATTATATTTAAAAGGACCACAAGACTTCTCAGTTAGGAATTATTCAAAACTACTTATGATCATGGACAGACATTGGAGTAATAAATTAAGTTTATATCAGAAAGCTCTCATGGTTGTGAGCTAACCCCGACTGATGTCACTGGCAATTACTATAATACTGGTGGGATATAGCTGATCTGCTGGATGGCAATGACTGGAATTCAGGTGGAATGGCTTTATGTGGGGGAAAATTATTAGAATGAAAAAAACATAATTTATGTAAGAATTTACCTGATAAATTCATTTCTTTCATATTGGTAAGGGTCCATGAGCTAGTGACGTATGGGATATACAATCCTACCAGGAGGGGCAAAGTTTCCCAAACCTCAAAATGCCCACAAATAACCCCCCCCCACCACACCCACAACTAAGTTCAACGAATAGCCAAGTAGTGGGGTGATAGAAAAAAAAGGAGTAAAAAGCATAAAAAAAGGAATTAGAAATATAATTGTGCTTAAATATAATTGTGCTTTATACAAAAAAAAAAAAAAAACCACCATAAAAAGGGTGGGTCTCATGGACTCTTGCCAATATGAAAGAAATTAATTTATCAGGTAAGTTCTTACATAAATTATGTCTTCTTTCATGTAATTGGCAAGAGTCCATGAGCTAGTGACGTATGGGATAGTAATACCCAAGATGTGGAACTCCACAGAAGAGTCACTAGAGAGGGAGGGATAAAATAAAAACAGTCATTTTCTGCTGAAAAAATAAATCCACAACCAAAAGAATATGTTTTTCTTAAAATTGAAAAGAAAAAAAAACTTAAAACATAAGTAGAGGAATCAAACAGCTGCCTGAAGAACTTCTCTACCAAAAACTGCTTCCGAAGAGGCAAATACATCAAAACGGTAGAATTTAGTGAATGTATGCAAAGAAGACCAAGTCGCTGCTTTGCAAATCTGATCAACTGAAGCTTCATTCTTAAAAGCCAACGAAGTGGAGACTGATCTATTTCCCTATTAATGTTGTTAGAATTCACAACTTTAGGTAAAAATTTAAATGAAGTCCGTAAAACTGCCTTATCTTGATGAAAAATAAAAAAAGATGACTCACAAGAAAGAGCAGATAATTCAGAAACGGACCAAAGCCTGAACAAAACAGTGAATATCAGGAAGTTTAGCAATCTTTCTGTGAAATAAAACAGAAAGAGCAGAGCTTTGTCCCTTCTGTCATGTCTCATTATGAAATACTACCCCTTTAAGGATTGTTCTCCTCCCTTTACTTTCCTTAATAAAAGGAACAACAATCCCATCATTCCTTGCTTGATTATGGATGTATACTGAGTCACTAATCTGAAGTTTTACTTTACAGACTGATGCAGGCTATTTCTTCTATGAATCTTGTGTCACAGTGTTAAACTTATATTTACTTGAACTCCTTTACTTAATCTATTACTAATCTCAACAGTGTCAAAGGTTTTGTAAAGGTAATATTACTTCTCATCTTTAACGCTGGAACTGCGATTCAAACATCTTCCTTTAAGGCTGCAGCCGTTCACTGAATGTGTGCACACAGAGCAGGTGACGTCACCAGAAGCCGACAAGAGCCGGACACAGAGCACAAGCTGCAGAAAACGCTGAAGCATTAATTGTTTGACACGCTGCTTTCAATAGACTAAAAAGGATTACTATAAAACCGGACAGGTATGTGAGGATACAAACAGACTATTGAGATTATATTTACTTGAATCAGTTTCATAGTGCTCAAAAGTATAACGGACTGCTACAAAAATAGTTACTTTTAAAAGATCTCTTGAGTTGTTACCAGGGAAAATTCAAACATGTTTATTCCTACACCAAAACCTTAACATTTCTCTAAAATAAAGTTTCACCTACTCCGGAGGCATTAATATTTAATCCATCTTATTTTTGGGAATATACAGTTCAGAGAACATATTTCTAATGAACTATTCCTAACCTTTTTTTCTATTAAAAAATCAAAGTATATATTTTTTTTCCTTTAATTCTTGCAGCATGTGAAAAGATTTCCTTGTTATGCAAAATTTCTTTATATATGAATGTCTATCTCAAGATTAGATTTATTTGTTTTGTGTACTGGCTTACACTTATTTAGTTAACATTAAAATTTGCTTCCATTCTGTTCCCTTTCTACTAAGAATTGTTTTAAGGGTTGCATTGCAAGCAGACATTCATATTAAAGTAGAAGAACTAAATTGGTAAAATGTATACTCAGTTAAAGCATAGTGTTTATAATTTATTAAATGACAAATTATATCACAGAATAATCAAGCCTCTAAAAAATTATTTGATTCCTAATACTAAGCCTATTTCAGGTTTCGTTATGGATCCTCTGGAATTAAATAATCAAATTGCCTCCTTAAATCAGAAAGTGGAGATATTAGCTCAAGGTCTGAATGAGGTGAAAAATGAGAATAATACCCTAAAACGTATTCTCAATGATTATGCGACACAAAGATCAAATGAATTGCCTGAACCACAAGTTAACCCACCAACTCCCTTTAATGGAGATCGCTCCAAATTTCGTGAATACAAAAATGCATGTATGTTAATGTTTACTTTAAAACCCAGAACCTATCGCACAGATAGAATCAAGGTCTGTACTGCTATTTCATACCTCTCTGGCGAACCTAGATCCTGGGCAGACAGATTTTTTGAGACAGAAGATCCTATTCTTAATTCGTTAGAAAACTTCTTTTCAACAATGGCGATATTATATGAAGATACAAATAAACAGCAAACTGCTGAACAAAAATTAAGATCCTTGAAACAAGGGAAACGTGCGGTGGAGGATTACATCGCAGATTTTCAACTTTGGGCCACAGACTCTCAGTGGAATTCAATCAGTCTTAAAAACCAATTTCGTTTGGGTCTCTCTGAACATCTGAAAGATGAACTCTCTAGAGTTGATTTCCCAGAATCCTTAGAAGCCTTGATCAAACTAAGTATAGCTATGGATAGGAGATACAGAGAGAGAAAATTTGAAAGACACCAATCCGAAACCCCTTTAAGAAGATTATATCAACCATCTCAAGAGAAAATTAATTCCCAAGCAGTACCTATGGAAATAGGAACTATTCGAGGACCTTTAAGTCAAGAAGAAAAACGTTTGTCAAATCTGTGTTTATATTGCGCAAACAAGGAACATGATGTGGCCTCCTGTCCCATACTCTTACGCCAAAAGAAGGGTAAGTTCCTTGATGTTTGTACTAATGATTACACCAGAACTCAATCTCATCTGTCTATTATGTTATCTTTACAGTGGGATCAACATTAGATAAAGAACGAAGCTATAATTGATTCGGGTGCTGATGGAATCTTCATAGATGAATCAATTGTTAAACTAAATAAAATTCCAATTGTACAAAAATCCTTGCCTGTTTTTGTTCGTCTTATTGATGGATCACAATTTTTAAAAAGGTCCAATAACTCATAATACCATTCCAATTCTAACTATTACCCCTACAGGCCACAAAGAATTTATAACTTACGACATCATTCCAAGCTCCCTTCATCCAATAATTCTGGGTTACCCTTGGCTAAACAAACACAACCCATCTATTGATTGGACACTAAACAATGTAACATTTTTATCACATTACTGCTTGGATACTTGTTTCCCTTACATAACAGTAAGACATATGTCTCCTTTATTACCAGACGAATACAAGGATTTCAGTGATGTCTTTAATTTAAAAAATGCCGAAACTTTACCCCCACATAGGCATTTTGATTGCCCCATAGATACCAAACCTGGGGTTGAAATTCCATCAGGGAGAATATTCCCACTGTCACAGAAAGAATTAATACATCTAAGAGAATACTTAGATGAGAATCTAAGGAAGGGATTTATATCCCCATCCTCATCTCCAGTTGCTTCAGCTATTTTTTTTGTTACAAATAAGGATGGATCACTTAGACCTATTATAGATTATAGAGCTCTGAATGCGGTTACCATTAAAAACAGATATCCTTTACCGTTAATACCGGAAATCATAAAACGTCTTAATGGTGCTACTATTTTTACCAAGCTAGACTTAAAAGGCGCATACAATTTGATACGTATGCGTTCTGGGGATGAATGGAAGACCGCTTTCAAGACCAGATATGGCTTGTTTCAATACAATGTGATGCCATTTGGCTTGACGAATGCCCCCGCAACATTTCAGTTCTTCATTAATTAAATCTTTAAAGAACTCATGGATGTTTGCGTCATAGTATATTTGGATGATATACTTATATATTCCAAAAATTTGATTGAACACAGAAAACATGTACGATGGGTATTAGCTACCCTCAGGGATCATCACCTATATGCAAAAATTGAAAAATGTCAATTCCACAAGGACACCATTAAATTTCTGGGGTATATAATTTCCCCTAAAGGAATACAAATGGACCAAGACAAATTAAAAGCAATAACTGATTGGCCAATTCCCACAACTGTAAAAGCATTACAAAGATTTTTAGGTTTTACAAATTTTTATAGAAAATTTATAAACCAATTCTCCACCATTGTTCAACCACTAACTAGATTAACTGGTAAACAAAAATTTCAGTGGGATGCAGAGGCAAATCGTGCTTTCCTTTCTCTCAAAAAGGCATTCACCACAGCTCCTATATTGCATATACCAAACCCCAATTTACCATACACTCTTGAAGTTGACGCCTCTAATGTGGGCATTGGAGCAATTCTATCTCAACCAGACAAAGACTCCAGTCTTTTACATCCAATAGCTTATTTCTCAAGGAGGTTAACTCCGGCTGAAAGAAATTATTCAGTCGGAGATAAAGAACTTTTAGCCATGAAAGCAGCTATGGAACACTGGAGACACTTACTGGAAGGAACTACAGAACCATTTCAGATTTATACAGATCACAAGAATTTGCAGTATTTAAAAAGAAATAAAACATTATCCTCTAGACAGGTCCGATGGGCCTTGTTTTTGGATCGTTTTAATTTCATCCTCACTCATATCCAAGGTTCAAAAAATATCAAAGCTGATGCTTTGTCCAGATCCTTTGAAAGTACTGCGGAGTCTAATGAAAAGACCCAAATCATACCCTCACACAAAATCATTGGTACTCTAATTATAACTACCTCGGACCTATACCAAGCTCAACAGTTGGATAAGGATATACCAACAACCTGCAAACAAGATCCTAAGAGTAGAATATTCTACTACAAAGATCGAATATATGTTCCTTCTTCCGTCAGACAACAAGTGGTACAGCAACACCACGACACTCCCTTGGCAGGACATCCTGGAATACAAAAGACTATTGAGTTAATCAGTAGGACATATTGGTGGCCCCAGATGGCAAAGACTGTACAGAATCACTTAAATAATTGTCACAAATGTGCCAAAATGACAAAAGAACATCACAAACCTTATGGACTCCTAACTCCTTTACCACTTCCAGAAAAACCATGGGATATGATATCAATGGACTTCATTGAGGATCTACCATTATCCAATTCCCACAATACCATAATGGTTGTGGTAGATCATCTAACCAAATTGGCCCATTTTGTTCCCTTAAAGAAAATCCCGACAGCTTCTTACACAGCTACCATTTTTAACAATCATATTGTAAAATTACATGGCTTACCCACATCTATCATTTCAGATCGTGGATCCCAATTTACTTCCAAGTTTTGGAAACATTTGTGTAACACGCTAATGATATCACTTAGACTTTCAACAGCTTTTCATCCACAATCAAATGGTCTCACTGAACGCTTGAATCAAACACTCGAGCAATATTTGAGATGTTTTATTTCAACGAGACAAAATGATTGGTTCGATTGGCTACCAATGGCTGAATTTGCATACAACAATGCAATGAGTAGTTCTACCAAAGTCTCACCTTTTTTCGCTACCTATGGGTTCCATCCTCGTACCTATCCAAATTCAATAAGTTGCAACCTTTCTCCTGCTGTTTCAGAATATACTACAAACATTAAGGAAACTCTGAAGACCTTACGATCCACTCTTAAGGATGCTAAAACAACCCAGAAAAAATTCTATGATCGAAGACATAAAATTCAACCAGCTTACAAGGTCAAAGATCTTGTTTGGCTCTCTACAAAAAATATTAAACTGAAAGTTCCTAGTAAAAAATTAGGTGATCAGTTTATAGGTCCGTTCCCAATCATAAGAGTCATCAATGAAAATGCTGTAGTTCTTAAGTTACCATCTGTACTACGCATACATCCTTCTTACCATGTCTCACTTTTGAAACCTTACTTAAGTTCGGATGTACCTCTTCCAGATTTATCTTCAATTTCTTTACTGGATCAAATAGACTATGAGGTCGATTGTATCTTGGACTCCAGATACAGGAAAAATACTCTAGAGTATTTAGTTCATTGGAAAGTATACAGCAGTGAAGAAAATTCCTGGGTTCCGATGCGGGATCTTAATGCACCACTGCTCCTCAAATCTTATCATATATCCAATCCCCAGAAGCCTGCTCCTTCATCTTCTGGGGACCCCTCTTGAACAGGGGGATCTGTCATGTCTCATTATGAAATACTACCCCCTTTAAGGATTGTTCTCCTCCCTTTACTTTCCTCAATAAAAGGAACAACAATCCCATCATTCCTTGCTTGATTATGGATGTATACTGAGTCACTAATCTGAAGTTTTACTTTACAGACTGATGCAGGCTATTTCTTCTATGAATCTTGTGTCACAGTGTTAAACTTATATTTACTTGAACTCCTTTACTTAATCTATTACTAATCTCAACAGTGTCAAAGGTTTTGTAAAGGTAATATTACTTCTCATCTTTAACGCTGGAACTGCGATTCAAACATCTTCCTTTAAGGCTGCAGCCGTTCACTGAATGTGTGCACACAGAGCAGGTGACGTCACCAGAAGCCGACAAGAGCCGGACACAGAGCACAAGCTGCAGAAAACGCTGAAGCATTAATTGTTTGACACGCTGCTTTCAATAGACTAAAAAGGATTACTATAAAACCGGACAGGTATGTGAGGATACAAACAGACTATTGAGATTATATTTACTTGAATCAGTTTCATAGTGCTCAAAAGTATAACGGACTGCTACAAAAATAGTTACTTTTAAAAGATCTCTTGAGTTGTTACCAGGGAAAATTCAAACATGTTTATTCCTACACCAAAACCTTAACATTTCTCTAAAATAAAGTTTCACCTACTCCGGAGGCATTAATATTTAATCCATCTTATTTTTGGGAATATACAGTTCAGAGAACATATTTCTAATGAACTATTCCTAACCTTTTTTCTATTAAAAAATCAAAGTATATATTTTTTTTCCTTTAATTCTTGCAGCATGTGAAAAGATTTCCTTGTTATGCAAAATTTCTTTATATATGAATGTCTATCTCAAGATTAGATTTATTTGTTTTGTGTACTGGCTTACACTTATTTAGTTAACATTAAAATTTGCTTCCATTCTGTTCCCTTTCTACTAAGAATTGTTTTAAGGGTTGCATTGCAAGCAGACATTCATATTAAAGTAGTAGAACTAAATTGGTAAAATGTATACTCAGTTAAAGCATAGTGTTTATAATTTATTAAATGACAAATTATATCACACCTTCAAGGAACTTGCAGACAAACCTTTATCCAAACCATCCTGAAGAAACTGTAAAATTCTAGGAATTCTAAAAGAATGCCAAGAAAATTTATGAGAAGAACACCATGAAATGTAAGTCTTCCAAACTCTATAATAAATCTTTCTAGAGACAGATTTACGAGCTTGTAACATAGTATTAATCACTGAGTCAGAGAAACCTCTATGACTTAGAACTAAGCGTTCAATTTCCATACCTTTAAATTTAATGATTTGAGATCCTGATGGAAAAACGGACCTTGAGATAGTAGGTCTAGCCATAACAGAAGTGGCCAAGGCAGGCAACTGGACATCCGAACCAGATCCGCATACCAAAACCTGTGTGGCCATGCTGGCACCACCAGCAACACAAATGATTGTTCCATGATGATTTTGGAAATCACTCTTGGAAGGAGAACTAGAGGCGGGAAGATGTAAGCAGGATGATAACACCAAGGAAGTGTCAGTGCATCCACTGCTTCCGCCTGAACATCCCTGGACCTGGGAAGTTTCTTGTTTAGATGAGAGGCCATGAGATCTATCTCTGGAAGACCCCACATCTGAACAATCTGAGAAAACACATCTGGATGGAGAGACCACTCCCCTGGATATAAAGTCTGGCGGCTGAGATAATCCGCTTCCCAATTGTCTACACCTGGGATATGCACCGCAGAGATTAGACAGGAGCTGGATTCCGCCCAAACAAGTATTTGAGATACTTCTTTCATAGCTTGGGGACTGTGAGTCCCACCCTAATGATTGACATATGCCACTGTTGTGATATTGTCTGTCTGAAAACAAATGAACGGTTCTCTCTTTAACAGAGGCCAAAACTGAAGAGCTCTGAGAATTGCACGGAGTTCTAAAATATTTATTGGTAATCTCGCCTCTTGAGATTTCCAAACCCCTTGTGCTGTCAGAGATCCCCAAACAGCTCCCCAACCTGAGAGACTCGCATCTGTTGTGATCACAGTCCAGGTTGGCCGAACAAAAGAAGCCCCTTGAACTAAACGATGGTGATCTATCCACCATGTCAGAGAGTGTCGTACATTGGGATGTAAGGATATTAATTGTGATAACTTTGTATAATCCCTGCACCATTGATTCAGCATACAAAGCTGAAGAGGTCTCATGTGAAAATGAGCAAAGGGGATCGCGTCCGATGCTGCAGTCATAAGACCTAAAACTTCAATGCACATAGCCACTGAAGGGAATGACTGAGACTGAAGGTGCCGGCAGGCTGCAACCAATTTTAAACGTCTCTTGTCTGTTAGAGACAGAGTGATGGACACTGAATCTATCCGGAAGCCTAAAAAGGTGACCCTTGTCTGAGGAATCAAGAAACTCTTTGGCAAATTGATCCTCCAACCATGTTTCCGAAGAAACAACGCTAGTTGATTCGTGTGAGATTCTGTAGAACGTAAAGACTGAGCTAGTACCAAGATATCGTCCAAATAAGGAAACACCGCAATACCCTGTTCTCTGATTACAGAGAGTAGGGCACCCAGAACCTTTGAAAAGATTCTTGGAGCTGTTGCTAGGCCAAATGGAAGAGCAATAAATTGGTAATGCTTGTCTAGAAAAGAGAATCTCAGAAACTGATAATGTTCTGGATGAATCGGAATATGAAGGTATGCATCCTGCAAGTCTATTGTGGACATATAATGTCCTTGCTGAACAAAAGGCAGAATAGTCCTTATAGTTACCATCTTGAAAGTTGGTACTCTTACATAACGATTCAAAATTTTTAGATCCAGAACCGGTCTGAATAAATTTTCCTTCTTTGGGACAATGAATAGATTTGAATAAAACCCAAACCTTGTTCCAGAAGAGGAACTGGCATGATTACCCCTGAAGACTCCAGGTCTGAAACACACTTCAGGAAAGCCTGAGCTTTTACTGGATTAACTGGGATACGTGAGAGAAAAAATCTTCTCACAGGAGGTCTTACTCTGAATCCTAATCGATACCCTTGAGAGACAATGCTCTAAATCCATTGATTTTGAACAGATTTTATCCAAATATCCTTGAAAAACCTTAATCTGCCCCCTACCAGCTGAGCTGGAATGAGGGCCGCACCTTCATGCGGACTTAGGGGCTGACTTTGGTTTCCTAAAAGGCTTGGATTTATTCCAATTTGAGGAAGGCTTCCAATTGGAGGCAGATTCCTTGGGGGAAGGATTGATTTTTTGTTACTTATTCTGACGAAAGGAACGAAAACGGTTAGAAGCCTTAGATTTACCCTTAGGTTTTTTATCCAGAGGCAGAAAAACTCCCTTTCCCCCAGTAACAGTTGAAATAATAGAATCCAACTGGGAACCAAATAAATTATTACCTTGGAAAGAAAGAGATAGTAATCTAGATTTAGATGTCATATCAGCATTCCAGGATTTAAGCCACAAAGCTCTTCTGGCTAAAATAGCTAAAGACATGGATCTAACATAATTTTGATAATATCAAAAATAGCATCACAAATAAAATGATTAGCATATTGCAGTAAGCGAATAATGCTAGATAAGTCAGAATCCAATACCTGTTGCGCTAAATTCTCCAACCAGAAAGTTGATGCAGCCGCAACATCAGCCAAAGAAATTGCAGGTCTGAGAAGATGACCTGAATATAAATAGGACAGATTCGGCAAGGTAGTACTGGCGCTTGGAAGCCTAAGGGTTAATGAGTATTGTTTTTGTAATAATTAATAAATCATAAATATTCTCAATATAAATAAGGACCTTTAGATAGTTATATCAAGGAAAAAATTATTTCATAAAGTGATTATGAGTATTGATTAGATCAATATAAAGTACATTAATATATTCTCAGAGGACCCTTTTTAGGTTCGGTATAGGAGACAATGAGTTAATAAATATAAGTTGTACTGAGATAATTCAATATAGCTATAAGCTCATGTGTATTAATCAGTTGTGTGGATCGGTATAACACTTATATGTTAAATTCTTAGATGACTAAAACTCCCTATCACTTGAGACTAGCTCGATATAAGCAGGTTACAAAAGTGTAGGAGAATAGGGTTAATCTCAAACGTATACCAATCTATATAACAGACTGTAAGTGATTGATAAATAACATTTATTATACAAAAAATCTACACAAACACTTATAAAATATACATATACAGTTGCTTATATAAAAGAGGCAAACATCAATGGGGTATTGAAATAATGAAAAAGTTTGGCGCCAAGTATGACGCACAATGTAACTAAACTTTTTTGGCGCCAAAAAAATAACCGGAAATGACACACTCGCGTCACTAATGACGCAACAGTGTGAAAGGTCTCGGCGTCAAGTATGACGCCGGAAGTGACGAACTTGCGTCATAGACGTACTTTTTCGCACCAAAAAGATTCTCGCGCCAAGAATGACGCAATAAAGTCTAGCATTTGGTGCACCCGCGGGCCTAATACCGCCCGCAATTTGCAAGAAGTAGTCAATTTGAAAAAAAGACAAAACCCCAGGTAAGAAAAAAAATTCTTAAACATTTTTTATTTTCCCCAAATATGAAACGGACAGTCTGCAGAAGGAAATACATGAACCTGACTCATGGCAAATATAAGTACAATACATATATTTAGAACTTTATATAAATGCATAAAGTGCCAAACCATAGCTGAGGTGTCTTAAGAAATAAAAAACATACTTACCAAAAGACACCCATCCACATATAGCAGATAGCCAAACCAGTACTAAAACAGTTATTAGTAGAGGTAATGGTAAATTGAGAGTATATCATCGATCTGAAAAGGGAGGTAGGAGATGAATCTCTACGACCGATAACAGAGAACCTATGAAAAAGACTCCCGTTAGGGAAATCATCGTATTCAATAAGTGATACTCCCTTCACGTCCCTCTGACATTCGCTGTACTCTGAGAGGAATCGGGCTTCAACAATGCTGAGAAGCGCATATCAACGTAGAAATCTTAGCACAAACTTACTTCACCACCTCCATAGGAGGCAAAGTTTGTAAAAACTGAATTGTGGGTGTGGTGAGGGGTGTATTTATAGGCATTTTGAGGTTTGGGAAACTTTGCCCCTCCTGGTAGGATTGTATATCCCATATGTCACTAGCTCATGGACTCTTGCCAATTACATGAAAGAAATAATGATTGGTAACCTCGCCTCTTGAGATTTCCAAACCCCTCGTGCTGTCAGAGATCCCCAGACAGCTCCCCAACCTGAAAGACTTGCATCTTTTGTGATTACAGTCCAAAAACTGGAAAAACCTCTGGAGTAACCACAGGAGGTTTATAAACAGTTTAAACGTTTACTAGTTTTAATATCAAGAGGACTAGTTTCCTCAATATCCAAAGTAATTAACACTTCTTTCAACAAGGAACGAATATACTCCATCTAAAAGAGATAAGTAGATTTGTCAGTGTCAATATCTGAGGTAGGATCTTCTAAATCAGATAGATCCTCATCAGAGGAGGATAATTAAGTATGTTGTCGGTCATTTGAAAATTCATCATCTTTATGAGAAGTTTTAAAAGACCTTTTACGTTTATTAGAAGGCGGAATAGCAGACAAAGCCTTCTGAATCGCATCAGCAATAAAATCTTTTATATTCACAGGGATATCATGTACATTAGATGTTGAAGGAACAACAGGCATTGTACTAGTACTGATGGATACATTCTCTATATGTAAAAGCTTATCATGACAACTGCTACATACTACAGCTGGAGATATAATCTCCGCTAACTTACAACAGATACACTTATCTTTGGTAGAACTGTTATCAGGCAGCAGGGATACAACAGTGGTTTCTGAGACAGGATCAGATTGAGACATCTTGAAAATGTAAGAGAAAAAACAACATATAAAGCAAAATGATCAATTTCCTTATATGGCAGTTTCAGAAATGGGAAAAAAATGCAAACAGCATAGCCCTCTGAGCATACAAAAAGGCAATAGGCATATAGGAAGTGGGGTTTAAATAATAAAATTATTTGGCTTCAAGTATG
Source organism: Bombina bombina (assembly GCF_027579735.1). Classification (NCBI taxonomy): domain Eukaryota; kingdom Metazoa; phylum Chordata; class Amphibia; order Anura; family Bombinatoridae; genus Bombina; species Bombina bombina. The sequence goes on from NC_069503.1 coordinate 273,951,270, forward strand.
ACGCGCAATGCAAAACAAAATTTTTTTGGCGCTAACAACATCCGGAAATGACGCAACTCGCGTCATGGCAGACGCAACCTTGTGCAAGGAAACCTGGCGTCAACTAAGATGCCGGAAATGGCCCTTTTTCGTGCCAAAAAAAATTCTCGCACCAAGAATGACGCAATAAATATCAGCATTTTGCAGCCTCGCAAGCCTAAATTTTACCCACAAAAATTAATGAAAACAGTCAATTCTGAAGAAAAGACTATACCCAGGTAAAAAAAGATAACTTCCTCAATATGTTTTTCCCAATTTTGAAACTGAAATATACATAAACCTGACTCATGGCTAATATAAGTACAATACATTTATTTAGAACTTTACATTAATACATAAAGTGCCAAACCATAGCTGAGAGTCTCTTTAAGAAATGAAAACATACTTACCGAAAGACACCCATCCACATTTAGCAGATAGCCAAACCAGTACTGAAACAGTTATCAGTAGAGGTAATGGAATATGAGAGTATATCTTAGATCTGAAAAGCGAGGTAGGAGATGAATCTCTAGGACGGATAACAGAGAACCTATGAAAAGATTTCCCGCAAGGAAAACCATAGAATTCAATAGGTGATACTCCCTTCACATCCCTCTGACATTCACTGTACTCAGAGGAATCGGGCTTCAAAATGCTGAGAAGCGCATATCGACGTAGAAATCTAAGCACAAATTTACTTCACCACCTCCATAGGAGGCAAAGTTTGTAAAACTGAGTTGTGGGTGTGGTGGGGGTGTATTTGTGGGCATTTTGGGGTTTGGGAAACTTTGCCCCTCCTGGTAGGATTGTATATCCCATACCTCACTAGCTCATGGACTCTTGCCAATTACATGAAAGAAATAATTAATATTTAATAAAAATAAAATAAAAAGATGGAGGGGAGGAAGACAAACAGTGATGTAAGTCCATCTAAACGAATTAGGAAAACTAGTACAAAGAGACAGGCAAAGGGAAGAAAATAAATTAAATATAAGAGAATTTTTTTTTTTTTAAGATTTTCTTTTTTATATATACAGGTAGCCCTCAGTTTACGCCGGGGTTAGGTTCCAGAAGGAATGGTTGTAAATAGAAACCGTTGTAAATTGAAACCCAGTTTATAATGTAAGTCAATGGGAAAGTGAGGGAGTTAGGTTCCAGGCCCCTCTCAAAATTGTCATAAGTAACACCTAATACATTATTTTTAAAGCTTTGAAATGAAGACTTTAAATGCTAAAGAGCATTATAAACCTAATAAAATAGATTCAATCATCATCAAACTAAGTTTAATGAACACATTTGCTAAACCGCACCTAATAAAATTATCACACAGACTGTATCATCATCAATCTAAGTTTAATGAACAAAAACAAAATAATTACACGACAGACTGTATCATCATCAAACTAAGTTTAATGAACAAAAACGTTTTTTTACTTGCCTTTTTCTGCAAACAGTTCTCTGAGTCTGCAGCTAAGGGAAGTGGCTGCTAGATCTTGTTCCTTTAAAAACGGCTCCATTTCTCAGGTCTGGTTATACACTGATTAATTTCAGCCTGCCTGTGTTTAATCACAAAACAGACTATCATCATCAAACTAAGTTTAATGAACAAAAACGTTTTTTACTTGCCTTTTTCTGCAAACAATTCTCTGCATTGAGTCTGCAGCTAAGGGAAGTGGCTGCTAGATCTTGTTCCTTTGAAAGCTGATCCATTGATCACGTCTGGCTGGTTGGCTTTGCATGTCTTTGCTGCAATACAAGCGGACAGCTCCACCTACTGGCTATTTTAATGTTTCTCAATGCTTTTAATAGCAGTCAATGCTTTTCAATAGCAGTCACATGAATGGAAAAAAAGGGCGTAATTCTGAAACGGCGCAAATTGAACCGTCGTAAACCGAGGGCCACCTGTACTTTAATTCCACTATTTCAAGCCAACACTATACCAAACCTATGCTGGCTTTAGAATGGAAGCATCTTCCCCTGAGCAGCGAGACGGGCGGGAGGAGTTAAAAAAGAAAATGTATGCTTACCTGATAAATTTATTTCTTTTTTGACACAATGAGTCCACGGATCATCTTAATTACTAATGGGATATTCACCTCCTGATCAGCAGGAGGAGGCAAAGAGCACCACAGCAGAGCTGTTAAATAGCTCCTCCCTTCCCTCCCACTCCAGTCATTCGACTGAAGTTAGGAAGAGAAAGGAAAAGCCAAGGTGCAGAGGTGTCTGAAGTTTACATAACCCACAACCTGTCTGAAAGAAACAGGACGGGCCGTGGACTCATTGTGTCAAAAAAGAAATACATTTATCAGGTAAGCATACATTTTCTTTTCTTTTTTAAGACACGATGAGTCCACGGATCATCTTAATTACTAATGGGATTCAATACCCAAGCCAGAGTACACAGATGATACGGGAGGGACAAGACAGGGAATCTAAATGGAAGGCACCACTGCTTGAAGAACCTTTCTCCCAAAAGCGGCCTCAGTCGAGGCAAAAAAGACAAGTTTAAAGAACTTTGAAAAAGTGTGAAGAGAAGACAAAGTTGCAGCCTTGCAAATCGGAGCCACAGAAGCTTCATCTTTGAATGCCCATGAGGAAGCAACAGCCCTCGTGGAATGAGCCGCAACTCTCTCGAAAAACTGCTGTCCAGCACTCTTATATGTCAAACGTATGATACTCTTCATCCAAAGAGAAGGAAGTAACCATAGCTTTCTGCCCCTTACGTTTTCCTGAGAAAACCACAAACAAAACATATGACTGACCAAAGTCCTTAGACGCCTGCAGGTAAAACTTTAAAGCACGGACCACGTCCAAAGTGTGCAGAAGTCTTTCCTTCTGAGATGAAGGATTAGAACCCAAGGAAGGAACACCAATCTCTTGATTAATGTTCCAATCAGAAACAACCTTAGGAAGAACTCCTAATTTGTACGGAAAACTACCTTATCTGAATGAAAAATAAGGTAAGGTGACTCATACTGTAATGCCGAGAACTCAACCTCTCCGAGCAGAAGAAATAGTAACAAGATAACAAGATAACAACTCAATATCTAAGAAAAACATAGGCTCAAATGGAGCCCCTTGAAAAAACTTTGAGAACTAAATCAAGACTCCATGGAGGAGCAACTGTTTTGAACACAGGCCTGATCCTGACCAAGGCCTGACCGAATAATTGTACATCTGGAACAACCGCTAGACATTTCAACAAAAAACCTTTTCTCCAAACCTTCATGGAGAAGACAAAATTCCAAGAATCCTAACTTTATTCCATGCGTAGACCTTGGATTCACACCAATAGAGACATTTACACCAAATCTTATGGTAAATCCTTCTAGTTACAGGCTTACAAGCCTGAATCATGGTCTCTATGACCGAGTCAGAAAATCCCTGCTCGGATAAAAGTAAAAGTTCCTTCAGAGAAACTAGATTTGGAAAAAGGAAGGGCCCCTGAATCCAAAGAGCTTTCCTCAATGGAAGTCACCAAGGTGGTAGATATGTCATCTCCACCAGATCTGCATACCAAATCCTGCAATGCCAAGTCGGTGCTATGAAAATCACAGAGGCCCTTTCCAGTTTGATTCGAGCAATTACTCGAGGAAGAAAAGCAAACGGAGGAAACAGGCATGCCAGATTAAAGATCCAAGTTCCCACTCCCCCGGATGAAAGGTCTGCCCGCTCAGGAAATCCGTCTCCCAGTTGTCAAACCCTTGGGATGTGGATCGCCAACAGGTGGCAAGAATGCGCCTCTGCCCACTGAATTATTTTGGATACCTCTGTCATCACTGAGGAACTCCTCGTTCCTCCCTGACGATCGATGTAAGCCACTGACGTCATGTTGTCCGACTGGAACCTGATAAACTGTACCGAGGCTAACTGGGGCCAGGCCAGAAGAGCATTGCAGATCGCTCTCAGTTCCAGAATATTTATGGATAGAACAGACTCCGACCGAGTCCATGTTCCCTGAGCTCTTAGAGAGCCCCAGACTGCTCCCCCCCTAGAAGGCTGGCATCTGTTGCCACATTCGCCTAAGATGGACTGCGAAAGCAGGTTCCCTAGGAGAGATGATCCAGAAACAACCACCATAGTAGAGAATCCCTTGTCTCCTGCTCAAGTAGTAATCAAGGAGACAAGTCCGCACAATCTCCGTTCCATTGTCTGAGCATGCTAAACTGTAGAAGTCTGAAATGGAAGCGAGCAAACGGGATGATGTCCATTGTCAGCCCGATTAACTCCTGCACATGGCCACTGATGGACGAGAAGTGGACTGAAGGACTAGACAAGCATCGATAATCTTTAGTTTCCTGACATAAGTCAGAAAAATCTTCATAGACAGGGAGTCTATTATGGTTCCTAAGAAAATTACCCTTGTATGTGGAACTAAGGAACTCTCTCCCAAATTCACCTTCCACCTGCTAAAACCACAGGAAGGATAATACTGTGTCCGTGTGAGATCTTGCAAGATGTAAGGATGGCGCCCGGACTAGGATGTCGTAAAGATAGAGCGCCAATGTAATGCTCCTTAAAGCATCGTCAACAGTGATCCCAGAACCCTTGATAAAATCCTGGAAGCTGTGGCAAGACCGGAGGAAAGAGCCACAAAGTGGCAGAGTCTGTCCAGGCAGGTAAACCTTAGGAACTTGTGATGATCTCTGTAAACGGGAACGTACAGATATGTGTCCTTTAACTCCACTGTTGTCATAAATTGACCCGCTTGGATCAATGGAAGAATGGAATGAATAAGCTTCCATCTGAGGATAGTACTCCGAAAAATGTGTTTAGACACTTGAGATCTAAACTAGGTCTGAAGGTTCCCTCCTAGTAGGGAATCACGAACAAGTTCGAAGAAAATCCCTGTCCATGAAACCGAACATGAACTCTATATTGTATCCCTGGGATACAGAATCCTCCCGGATTGGTGACAGGCCTGTCATGCTGACTTTGATTCATCAGCAGGATCTCCAGATTCCAAGATTGACTGAGTCAACAGTAAAAGTTGGACAACTCCTGCTTTGAAGAAAAAGTTGAACAACTTCCTTTGAAAAATCAAAAGGAAGTGAACTATACTGACAACTACTTTCTAATTCTGAGGGAAGGAATTACCCTTCCCTCACGGAATATCAGAGAAAATTTCTGTTAAAACAGAACCAAACAAGGTCTTCCCCTTATAGGGAATCATCAAAAATGTATACTCAGATGAGGCATTCGCAGACATAACGTTCTGCAGGCCTTATGGCAAAGCCCGAAATTCTAGCTCCCAGTTTATAACCTTGAAGTGGAGCCTCTGAGATAGCAGTAGTAGCTAACTTAATTGCCTCAACCCTATTCTGGATTTCTTTGAGAGGAGAGTCTGTCCTGATAGAACAGACAATGCATTAACCAGAATGCCACTGCACCTGTGACAAAGTAATGCAACCTAGGTAGTTTAACTCTGACATACACACAATTCCTGGGTACCAGTGGAAAAAAACTCCTTGAAAGAGTCTGCTAAATCTGGAGAAAAGGGGGTACCTAGTTTCTCCCTATCCTTCCAATCATCCTTATAAAGATTGCTGGAATTAAAAGAATTGACTACGCCAGAGGAATCGGTGATGTCCAGTGAAGCTCAAACCTCCTAAAATAACCAACGGAGTTGCTCATCTTAACTGAAGGAAACGCGTCAGTATCAGACAAAGAAATTACACAGACAGAGTCTGAGTTATCCCCTTATATACTACCGAAGTATCCTCCTCTTCATGCTTCAGGGGGGGAAATTTGGAATAGATACTACTGTATGAGCAACTCTTCCTCAAACAATTTCCCTACAATAAGGGAAAAAAAGACAATACAACAGATATCGCTTAAAAGTATCGTATGGAAGCGATGGCTGGCGAATAACTCTGGATGAAGTTTGTGGGGAAGCGCAGGGCACTGCATGTGGGGTTTATATAATATTTTTATACATTTGCGAAAAAATATTTTAATCCTCTTGAAAAAATCTCTCACAACATAAGGAACAGAGAACAGATGATTAATCAAACAAAACGTTTTAATTATTAAATTAACATATAAAAACCATTACTGTCTCTTTAAAATTTGAAAGACTAACTCCTTTATTTAAGTAGCAGTCCTTTAACATAGTGAACAGAGACAAAATTATTAATCAAACAACAATCTGAACTTTATAATAAAAGTGAATACATAAAGACCGTTACTGTCTCTTTAAATGTTAGAGAAACTTTTGTATCTAGACGGGCAGAGATGAATTAAGAGATCACATTTTAAGTAGCAGTCCTTAACATACTCTACTATCTCTTTAAGTTTAGCTTAAGATAATAAGTTCTGAGGTAAGCATAAAACAGGGGTGGATTGGGAAATAACTTTGTTCAAGATTGCATCAGCAAACCCCCTCTACACATCAGCTTAATGCAGCTGAGGTGAGTGTCAGCCCATCCGCAGAACATTCTGCTGTTACAGAAGCGCTGCTCTAAGCGCCATCACCGTGAATTAAAACAGCTGTTACAGAAGCGCTGCTCTAAGCGCCTTCTCTTAAACTAAACAGCTTTTCCGAAAACCGGAAGAAGAGGAACAGCTGCACAACTAAAATGGCGCCACATAAGTACCGCCCATCGTGGGCGTATCAATAACTCTCTGCCGCCATTACAAGCTCTGTAAATAATAGCTAAGTCCGTAAGTTTTAACATAAAAAAAACCCTACGCACTGAGCCTGCTCTAGTGTTCATGCAGCAGCGTCCAAACCCTTAATAGTTAATATGTACACTCCCGGTCGGTTAAAATAATGTTAGGAAACCGCCGGGAGATGAGGGATCAGCCCTAGTGCCTCTAAGTTTGCCTATTATCTCCTAACGCAGTAGGAGAATCTATCAACATTAATAAGGCTTGTAGAATAATAAAAACCAAACTGTCATAGTGCCCCCTAGCCACATAGGAGAATATATTTCTTATTGGTAATGAGGCTTTGAATAAAATAATACCGTGCCCAAACTTTTTTCTGAGATCTTCTTCTATCCCTAGACAAAAAGTTAGCACTTACCTCATCTTCTGCCTGACAGCAAGGCAGATCACAGGTTTAAGAGGTCCTCTCCCTCCCACTGACCTGTGGAAAAAAAGGCATGCTGAGTAATCCTTTTCCTCAGACTAAAGGCATACAGGGCAGCAAAATACATGGGAGGCGCAGTGAGAATTATGTCCCACAAGTTCCCATTGCTTTAAAGACACCAAAAGCTCTACTGTAGAGACTGATATGGACTATGGCTACACCCTAGAACAAAGCAGCACACTCTGGCACTACTTTAAAAATAATAAACTCGGGGGAACTTCCGGGCGGCGGCCATGACAGGTCGCATGTTTGCTTACTGCTCCAACTCTTGGACTTAAATTTCTCAAAAGCTAAATTTTGCAGCCTAACTGCAGATTTACAACATTTATCCTACAGCAGAGCATACCCTACAGATTGAAACCATTCACACCAGCATAGGAGTAAGTTTAAGCCTCCTGGATATCACTAGAGGTTACGGCCTCCTACTAGACCCCCCGGCAGAGCACCTTCTCTGTCGTTACTCGCAGTGTTACCTTACAAATCACTGCTAAAATTGCGCAACCTTTATTTAACATGCCCGCTTTACACCTCACAGAGAGGATCGATATGAAGGGTACTATTGAAATCTTGGAGCAGCTGAGTTATTTGCTCATGGAGTACCGCGCTGACTTTGACAAGTCACTGCACATGGCGTCCAACCCTGGAATCATCTACGGATCCTGCCTGGTACCTCGGCTGGAACATGATCCTACAACAGATGAATGTGGCAGTGCTTTGGGGCCCCAGCACTTAACTCCTACTCTGGATGTAGATCTAAAAGACCAGGCATCCGATGCCTTGATCCCAGTAGGGAGCGATAGGCCAGTCGAGGACTTAAAGCTTAAGAGAGCCATTTTGGGTTTTGCCACCTTGCAGAGAGCCGACAGATACAGCATTGCAGCGCTAACCTCAAGCCTCACAACAGCGGATGCGGCTAAGAACTATGAGCGCAAGAGATTCCTTATTCAACATTTATCCCCAACTTTATACCCAGGGATCAATCACTATGACCTACTTCTGTTCTCAGGGAAACCCGGTGACCAACTTACATCAATTGGGACTTTTTACACTCTGTCAAAAACCGAAGTTGGGTAACGGAGTATTTCGCCTCACGTCACTGAAATTTGCTCCCGGACTAGCCATTGATCAGTTTTATTGCCTGAACGAGGACACTATAAATGTTCATGTTTCAACCTATGTAAATACTGGTTTATTTTCCTGTGTATGTTCTCCTCTCTCCCCCCGAATGCATATTCACATGTCTGCGACATAGGTTGCCAAACGCATACGTTCCTTATGTAGATATTTGAGTACTGCCTGCCTGACTCCACTATTTATTTAGTAGATATTAGAAGACTTGGGGCAACACTATTATATATTTCCCTGCTGCGTGTCATTTGGCATATATTTGATCCTCACAGAGAGGGTTGGCTTTCCGCGGCCGGGGAAGTGAGCCCTCTATTTCTATCCCTTGTTTATTTTTATTCCAGCTCCTTGGGGAATAATGCCATCTACTTGACCAAGTTTTCTTGCCCCTCAGTTTCGCATACTATCATTGCTATAACTGTCATTGCACTGTGTTGGTACTTATCACCTCAGGTTTATCACATTGTACTTATGTCAAGGTGGGACAGACTTTTTCATTTTCTTATTTCAATGCATAGAGGGGGGACTCTCATTCTAATTTACCTCAGTTGAGACCCTTGATTTATTCGAGGGTAGCGCTGTTCTTGTTCCTAATTAATTTGTTGTTTATACTTACCCTGAACCATATAAGTCACTGATTAGTATTTTTCCCTCACCAGCATAAAATGTTTTCACTATACCCTACAGATCTCAGGCAATCCTAACCTTCCATGTGCCTCATTTCATGTATATATATATATATATATATATATATATATATATATATTTATTTTTTTCCTTTCTTCACTTATATAATATTTTTGCCGTAAATGTAAAGCGGGCTCAACAGTAAAAGTAACTCAAATAGTTAATTTCTTCCATTATTATTTTATACCCCTTATCAAGCTCCCCTATCATCAAATACTAAAGGATAAGGTCCAAGAGAGGCCTTTGTTTTTCTTCTTTGGGGATTATAGATTTGCAAAATAAGATGGGTATAAATGAGGGTGTATCCCGTGTTATCTTCTAGAAAAATAAAATATGAGGTTAGCATAGAGAGATCCAAGAGTGGTCTCTACATTCCATTATACCTTTCCTTACTATAAGTCATGTTTCTTTACTTAAGGTCCAAGAGCGACCTATTAGATTTGATATGGAAGGTTCCCTTATGAATAGGCACTATGTATTTAATTTTGCCATCAATAATTGTTTTTTATTTCATAGGTGAGCTGTGGAGAATGTTTACTATACCATTATAGAACTAAGCTGGACTGTATTTTTTTCCTTCTGTACTGAATGACAGTTTCCTTTGTGTTTATACTGTTTGTATGCCTAACTTAAGCACCTCAATAAAAAATAAAAATAAAAAATAATAAACTCTTGATTGGAGAATCTATACTAACACCTCACTTCATCTCTTCCTATCACTAACGTAGGAAAAGAGAATGACTGGAGTGGGAGGGAAGGGAGGAGCTATTTAACAGCTCTGCTGTGGTGCTCTTTGCCTCCTCCTGCTGACCAGGAGGTCAATATCCCATTAGTAATTAAGATGATCCGTGGACTCATTGTGTCTTAAAAAAGAAATACAATCTAGCTACGCAAAGGGCACAGTACTACGCAACCTGTGTAGGGAGATTGCAATTTAACTCTTCATTTAACTCCTCCGTCGTTTTTTACTGATGTCCAGCCAGACACTGTAAAGAGTTGCGGCGCAACGGGGGTGACACCATCAGAGGAGATTAATTCCTGCTTGATGGTGTCAAGGACAACAAACATCTTCTCGTGGACCACCAGTGGTCCACGGACCACTGGTTGGCGACCACTGAACTATTCCATTTGATGTGTTGAATCATGTAATCTGCTCCTTACCAGAAAAAAAATTGGATCAGGGCCATACCTTCCTGCTGATTTAGTAGCTGTGGAAGGCTTCTTTGACTGTTTAGATTTGTTCCAAATGGAATGGTTAGTAGCCTTACTTTTCCCCTTGGATCTTTTGTCCTGAGGGAAAAAAAACAAAATTTATGCCTACCTGATAAATTCATTTCTCCTGTAGTGTGGTCAGTCCACGGGTCATCATTACTTCTGGGATATTATCTCCTCCCCTACAGGAAGTGCAAGAGGATTCACCCAGCAGAGCTGCTATATAGCTCCTCCCCTCTACGTCACCTCCAGTCATTCGACCAAAGGACCAACGAGAAAGGAGAAGCCCAAGGGTGTAGTGGTGACTGGAGTATAATCCAAAAATTTTTTTAGCCTGCCATAAAAAACAGGGCGGGCCGTGGACTGACCACACTACAGGAGAAATGAATTTATCAGGTAAGCATAAATTTTGTTTTCTCCTGTTAAGTGTGGTCAGTCCACGGGTCATCATTACTTCTGGGATACCAATACCAAAGCAAAAGTACACGGATGACGGGAGGGACAGGCAGGCTCTTTATACGGAAGGAACCACTGCCTGAAGAACCTTTCTCCCAAAAACAGCCTCCGAAGAAGCAAAAGTGTCAAATTTGTAAAATTTGGAAAAAGTATGAAGAGAAGACCAAGTTGCAGCCTTGCAAATCTGTTCAACAGAAGCCTCATTCTTAAAGGCCCAAGTGGAAGCCACAGCTCTAGTAGAATGAGCTGTAATTCTTTCAGGAGGCTGCTGTCCAGCAGTCTCATAGGCTAATCGTATTATGCTACGAAGCCAAAAAGAGAGAGAGGTAGACGAAGCTTTTTGACCTCTCCTCTGGCCAGAATAAACGACAAACAGGGAAGACGTTTGACGAAACTCCTTAGTTGCCTGTAGATAAAATTTCAGGGCACGGACTACATCTAGATTGTGTAGCAGACGTTCCTTCTTCGAGGAAGGATTAGGACACAAAGATGGAACAACAATCTCTTGATTGATATTCCTGTTAGTGACCACCTTAGGTAGGAACCCAGGTTTAGTACGCAGAACTACCTTGTCTGAATGAAAAATCAGATAAGGAGAATCACAATGTAAGGCAGATAACTCAGAGACTCTTCGAGCCGAGGAAATAGCCATTAAAAATAGAACTTTCCAAGATAACAACTTGATATCAATGGAATGAAGGGGTTCAAACGGAACACCCTGTAAAACATTAAGAACTAAGTTCAAACTCCATGGCGGAGCAACAGTTTTGAACACAGGCTTGATCCTAGCTAAAGCCTGACAAAAAGCTTGAACGTCCGGAACTTCTGACAGACGTTTGTGTAAAAGAATGGACAGAGCTGAAATCTGTCCCTTTAAAGAACTAGCGGATAACCCCTTTTCTAAACCCTCTTGTAGAAAAGACAATATCCTTGGAATCCTAACCTTACTCCATGAGTAACTCTTGGATTCGCACCAATATAAGTATTTACGCCATATTTTATGGTAAATCCTTCTGGTAACAGGCTTCCTAGCCTGTATTAAGGTATCAATAACTGGCTCAGAAAAACCACGTTTTGATAAAATCAAGCGTTCAATTTCCAAGCAGTCAGCTTCAGAGAAGTTAGATTTTGATGTTTGAATGGACCCTGGATCAGAAGGTCCTGTTTCAGAGGTAGAGACCAAGGCGGACAGGATGACATGTCCACTAGATCTGCATACCAAGTCCTGCGTGGCCATGCAGGTGCTATTAGAATCACTGATGATCTCTCCTGTTTGATTCTGGCAATCAATCGAGGAAGCATCGGGAAGGGTGGAAACACATAAGCCATCCCGAAGGTCCAAGGTGCTGTCAAAGCATCTATCAGAACCGCTCCCGGATCCCTGGATCTGGACCCGTAGCGAGGAAGCTTGGCGTTCTGACGAGACGCCATGAGATCTATCTCTGGTTTGCCCCAACGTCGAAGTATCTGGGCAAAGACCTCCGGATGAAGTTCCCACTCCCCCGGATGAAAAGTCTGACATAAGAAATCCGCCTCCCAGTTCTCCACTCCCGGGATGTGGATTGCACACAGGTGGCAAGAGTGAGACTCTGCCCAGCGAATTATCTTTGATACTTCCATCATTGCTAGGGAGCTTCTTGTCCCTCCCTGATGGTTGATGTAAGCTACAGTCGTGATGTTGTCCGACTGAAACCTGATGAACCCCCGAGTTGTTAACTGGGGCCAAGCCAGAAGGGCATTGAGAACTGCTCTCAATTCCAGAATGTTTATTGGAAGGAGACTCTCCTCCTGATTCCATAGTCCCTGAGCCTTCAGAGAATTCCAGACAGCGCCCCAACCTAGTAGGCTGGCGTCTGTTGTTACAATTGTCCAGTCTGGCCTGCTGAATGGCATCCCCCTGGACAGGTGTGGCCGATAAAGCCACCATAGAAGAGAATTTCTGGTCTCTTGATTCAGATTCAGAGTGGGGGACAAATCTGAGTAATCCCCATTCCACTGACTTAGCATGCACAATTGCAGCGGTCTGAGATGTAGGCGTGCAAAAGGTACTACGTCCATTGCCGCTACCATTAAGCCGATCACCTCCATGCATTGAGCTACTGACGGGTGTTGAATGGAATGAAGGACCCGGCATGCATTTTGAAGCTTTGTTAACCTGTCTTCTGTCAGGTAAATCTTCATTTCTACAGAATCTATCAGAGTCCCCAAGAAGGGAACTCTTGTGAGTGGAAAGAGAGAACTCTTCTTTTCGTTCACCTTCCATCCATGCGACCTTAGAAATGCCAGTACTAACTCTGTATGAGACTTGGCAGTTTGAAAGCTTGAAGCTTGTATCAGAATGTCGTCTAGGTACGGAGCTACCGAAATTCCTCGCGGTCTTAGTACCGCCAGAAGAGTACCCAGAACCTTTGTGAAGATTCTTGGAGCCGTAGCCAGTCCGAATGGAAGAGCTACAAACTGGTAATGCCTGTCTAGAAAGGCAAACCTTAGATACCGGTAATGATTTCTGTGAATCGGTATGTGAAGGTAAGCATCCTTTAAATCCACTGTGGTCATGTACTGACCCTCTTGGATCATGGGCAAAATTGTTCGAATCGTTTCCATCTTGAACGATGGAACTCTTAAGAATTTGTTTAGGATCTTTAAATCCAAGATTGGCCTGAAAGTTCCCTCTTTTTTGGGAACTACAAACAGATTTGAGTAAAACCCTTGTCCTTGTTCCGACCGCGGAACTGGATGGATCACTCCCATTAATAAAAGATCTTGTACGCAGCGTAGGAACGCTTCTTTCTTTATTTGGTTTGTTGATAACCTTGACAGATGAAATCTCCCTCTTGGGGGAGAGGATTTGAAGTCCAGAAGGTATCCCTGAGATATGATCTCTAACGCCCAGGGATCCTGAACATCTCTTGCCCGGATCGGGGGCCCTCGATTCATGCTGTCTTAGGGGCAGCAGCAGGTTTCCTGGCCTGCTTGCCCTTGTTCCAGGACTGGTTAGGTTTCCAGCCTTGTCTGTAGCGAGCAACAGCTCCTTCCTGTTTCGGTGCAGAGGAGGTTGATGCTGTTCCTGCTTTGAAATTACGAAAGGAACGAAAATTAGACTGTCTAGCCCTAGGTTTGGCTTTGTCCTGAGGCAGGGCATGGCCTTTACCTCCTGTAATGTCAGCGATAATCTCCTTCAACCCGGGCCCGAATAAGGTTTGCCCTTTGAAAGGTATATTAAGCAGTTTAGATTTAGAAGTAACATCAGCTGACCAGGATTTTAGCCACAGTGCTCTGCGTGCCTGAATGGCAAATCCGGAATTCTTAGCCGTAAGTTTAGTTAAATGTACTACGGCATCTGAAATAAATGAGTTAGCTAACTTAAGGGCTTTAAGTTTGTCTGTAATCTCATCTAGTGTAGATGATTGAAGTGTCTCTTCCAGAGACTCAAACCAAAATGCTGCTGCAGCCGTGACAGGCGCAATACATGCAAGAGGTTGCAATATAAAACCTTGTTGAACAAACATTTTCTTAAGGTAACCCTCTAATTTTTTATCCATTGGATCTGAAAAGGCACAGCTATCCTCCACCGGGATAGTGGTACGCTTAGCTAAAGTAGAAACTGCTCCCTCCACCTTAGGGACCGTTTGCCATAAGTCCCGTGTGGTGGCGTCTATTGGAAACATTTTTCTAAATATCGGAGGGGGTGAGAACGGCACACCGGGTCTATTCCACTCCTTAGTAACAATTTCAGTAAGTCTCTTAGGTATAGGAAAAACATCAGTACTCGCCGGTACCGCAAAATATTTATCCAACCTACACATTTTTTCTGGTATTGCAACTGTGTTACAATCATTCAGAGCCGCTAACACCTCCCCTAGTAATACACGGAGGTTTTCCAGCTTAAATTTAAAATTTGAAATATCTGAATCCAATCTATTTGGATCAGAACCGTCACCCACAGAATGAAGTTCTCCGTCCTCATGTTCTGCCGCCTGTGACGCAGTGTCTGACATGGCCCTAATATTATCAGCGCACTCTGTTCTCACCCCAGAGTGATCACGCTTGCCTCTAAGTTCTGGTAATTTAGCCAAAACTTCAGTCATAACAGTAGCCATATCCTGTAATGTGATTTGAAATGGCCGCCCAGATGTACTCGGCGCTACAATATCACGCACCTCCCGAGCGGGAGATGCAGGTACTGACACGTGAGGCGAGTTAGTCGGCATAACTCTCCCCTCGTTGTCTGGTGAAATATGTTCAATTTGTACAGATTGACTTTTATTTAAAGTAGCATCAATACAGTTAGTACATAAACTTCTATTGGGCTCCACTTTGGCATTAGTACATATAACACATGTATCTTCCTCTGAATCAGACATGTTTAACACACTAGCAATTAACTAGCAACTTGGAAATGCTTTTTCAAGTAATTTACAATTGTATGAAAACGAACTGTGCCTATAAGCACAGAAAAAATTATGACAGTTGAAAACAATTAAGTTATAGCATCAAATCTTTGTAAGAAATATACAATTTTAGCAAAGGATTGTTCCCATTAGCAAAGGATAACTAACCCTGTCAGCAGAAAAAAATACACAAATAAACGTTTTTTATCACAGTCAGCTACACTCTTCACAGCTCTGCTGTGAGGATTACCTCCCTCAAAAACAGGCTTTGAAGATCCCTGAGTTCTGAAGAGATGAACCGGATCATGCAGGAAGAAAATGAACCTCTGACTGAATTTTTTGATGCGTAGTAAAAGCGCCAAAAATGGCCCCTCCCCCTCACACATAACAGTGAGAGAGATCAGTGAACTGCTTTAGATTAAACAAAACTATTGCCAAGTGGAAAAAAATAGTGCCCACAACATTTTTTCACCCAGTACCTCAGAGAAATAAACGTTTTTACATGCCAGCAAAAAAACGTTTAACCTCAATAAATCAATTGTTATTTAAAACCTATTGCAAGTCCCTGCAAATTAGGTAAAATCTATGCATACAGTATAAAACCAGTGAAGTACCATTCCCCAGAATACTGAAGTGTAAAATATACATACATGACAGCCTGATACCAGCTACATCTACTGCATTTAAGGCTGAATTTACATTATAATGGTATGGCAGGATTTTCTCATCAATTCCATGTCAGAAAATAACAAACTGCTACATACCTCTTTGCAGATTAATCTGCCCGCTGTCCCCTGATCTGAAGTTTACCTCTCCTCAGATGGCCGAGAAACAGCAATATGATCTTAACTACTCCGGCTAAAATCATAGAAAAAACTCAGGTAGATTCTTCCTCAAATTCTACCAGAGAATGAATAACACACTCCGGTGCTAATATAAAATAACAAACTTTTGATTGAAGGTAATAAACTAATTAAATCACCACAGTCCTCTCACACATCCTATCTATTCGTTGGGTGCAAGAGAATGACTGGAGGTGACGTAGAGGGGAGGAGCTATATAGCAGCTCTGCTGGGTGAATCCTCTTGCACTTCCTGTAGGGGAGGAGATAATATCCCAGAAGTAATGATGACCCGTGGACTGACCACACTTAACAGGAGAAATCTCCTTTTCCTCTAGTGGCTGTGGAGATCATAGCATCTAAATCAGGGTCAAACAAAAACTTACCCTTAAAATGAAGAGACAAAAGCCTGGTTTTATAAACCCTGTCAACTGATCAATATTTCAGCCATAAGGCCCTTCAAGTCAAGACAGTTAAAGCCATATTATTTGAATTAATTCTGATGTCAACAACTGCATCACAAATTAATGCATTAGCCAACCTAATCAGATCTAAAGAAGGTTGAGAATTTTCATCCAAAGAGACGACAGATATCTAATCATTTTAGATATTCGCACCCAAGAGTAGTAGCTCCCTGCAACACAGGCAATACTAATAGCTGGTCTGAATAAAAGTCCTGCTTGCACAAAGGCTTTTTTTGTGGTAAGAATCTGATTTACGGTTCACATATTCTTTGAAATAGGTACAGCCCACTAAGGCAATTGTAGTACCCTTTGCTATGGTAGAGATAGGTTCATCCACCTTAGAAATCATTTTCTTAAACCTAGATGCTGGATTATAAGGAATACCTGGACTAAAAATCACAAGAAATCAGTATAAAAATGTTTGCACAATACAATAAAATACATGAACTGCCACTAGTCACTGAAAAGTTTCACAGCCCATATACAATACCCCTGCCTTGCTACATTCCACAAGTTCTTAAAGTCCCAAAGACTATAGTATCAGGGTGGTGTAAAGTCTAAAAACATTTGTCCCCTGGCCTTGATGTACTGAGACAAGTGTACCTACTAACAGCCTGTGGTCAGGGAGAGTGCAAAAAGAGAAATGATACTTACCTAAAGCTGTACCCAATCTACTGTGCTTACCCTCTGTAAAATGTCTGATCCCATTTGAAAGCCCATCCAGTGCTGTGTACGTCACAGCTGAGGATCACTTTAAGGAGTATCTCTATAACCCAACAGAAGGAGGCTAGGGGACTGGTCCCTGTGAAACCTGTGGCAGGCTTGTGACTAACTCTTACACTGGTAGTATTGTGTCACTACCCTATACTCCAGTATGCTCTATGTAGCAGCTCTGAGAGGGTAAATAACATGCCTCAAATCAATCTGAAGTCATCCCTATGAAGAATTTGAAATACCTTAATTTTTCACCCACCTCCTGAGAGGCAAAGATTAAAACTGGTTACTCAGTGAGGTGGGAGGGATGGAATACCCTTGAGTTTTGGGAAATCTTTACCTCCTCCTAGTGGCCAGGATTTGAACCCAGGAGTAATGGACTTGTGGGCTCTCACCACCTTATGAAAGAAACGCATGTTTTAAAAGAATTTAAAGTGTAACTTTGTTAGAGAACTATGTCTTATTGTGCAGGACACATCCCTTGAAAAGCCACCTGAATGTTGTTTATCTTACTTCCTATACTGTGGCCAACTAGAGATAGATTCAAATTAGCTCCTGCATATCAACAAATTATTGTGCAGAGGCATGTAAGAGGGTCAGCCTCTCTGACAGGAGCAGAAACACTAACATTTTTAGAGTTAAATAAAACAAAAAGAGCATGCAAAATAAATAACAAAAAAGTGTACTAGAACATATTTAACTATGAATAATAATAATGAATAATGAGGAATTACATTTTGAGTTTAATGCCCCTTTAAAGGGACAGTCTACTTGAAAAATGTTATTGTTTAAAAAGATAGATAATCCCTTTATCACCCATTCCCCAGTTTTAAATAACAAACACTGATATTAAAGGGACAGTCTAGTCAAAATTAAACTTTCCTGATTCAGATAGGGCATGCAATTTTAAACAACTTTCCAATTGAGTTTTATAATTAAATTAGCTTTGTTCCCTTGGTGGTATTTTTGAAAAGCTAAACCTATGTAGGCTCAAACTGATTTCTAAACCGTTGCAAACCGCCTCTTAGCTCAGAGCATTTTGAAAGTTTTTCACAGTTGGACAGTACTAGTTCATGTGTGTCATATAGATAACATTGTGCTCACTCCCATGGAGTTATTTAGGAGTCTGCACTGATTGTCTAAACTGCATGCCTGTCAAAAGCACTGAAATAAGGGGGCAGTCTGCAGAAGCTTAGATAGAATGTAATCACAGAGGTAAAACATATTAATATAATTGTGTTGGTTATGCAAAACTAGGGAATGGGTAATAAAGGGATTATCTATCTTTTAAAAAAATAAAAATTCTGCTGTAGACTGTCCCTTTAATACACTTATTACCTCTGTGATTACTTTGTATCTAAGCTTCTGCAGACTGCCCCCTTATCTCAGTGCTTTTGACTGACATGCATTTTAGCCAATCAGAGCTGACTCCTAAATAACTCCATGGGAGTGAGCACAATGTTATATATATGACACACATGAACTAGCACTATCTAACTGTGAAAAACTTTCAAAATGCACTGAGATAACTAAATTTATGCTTACCTGATAAATTACTTTCTTTTACTATATGACAAGTCCACGGATTTCATCCTTACTTGTGGGATATTAACCTCCTGCTAACAGGAAGTGGCAAAGAGCACCACAGCAGAGCTGTATATATAGCTCCTCCCTTCCCCTCCGCCTCCAGTCATTCGGCCGAAGGTTATAGGAAGAGAAAAGGAAAGGCTAAAAAGGTGCAGAGGTGACTGATGTTTACAAAAAATATAAAGAAAAACTTTCTTAAAAAGAACAGGGTGGGCGTGGACTCGTCATATCGTAAAAGAAAGTAATTTATCAGGTAAGCATAAATTTAGTTTTCTTTTACAAAGATATGACGAGTCCACGGATTTCATCCTTACTTGTGGGAAACCAATACCAAAGCAATAGGACACGGATGAAAGGGAGGGACAAGACAGGAACCTAAACGGGAGGCACCACTGCTTGAAGAACCTTTCTCCCAAAGATAGCCTCAGAAGAAGCAAAAGTATCAAATTTGTAAAATTTGGAAAAAGTGTGAAGGGACGACCAAGTCGCAGCCTTACAAATCTGTTCAACAGATGCATCGTTTTTAAAAGCCCATGTGGAAGCCACAGCCCTAGTAGAATGAATCGTAATTCTTTCAGGAGGCTGCTGTCCAGCAGTCTCATATGCCAAGCGGATGATACTTCTCAGCCAAAAAGAAAGAGAGAGGTAGCCATAGCTTTCTGACCCCTACACTTTCCGGAATAAACAATGAATAATGAAGATGATTGACGGAAATCCTTAGTTGCCTGTAAGTAAAACTTTAAGGCACGGACCACGTCCAAGTTATGCAACATACGCTCCTTCTTAGAAGAAGGATTAGGACACAAGGAAGGAACAATAATTTCCTGATTAATATTCTTATTCGAAACAACCTTAGGAAGAAAACCAGGTTTGGTACGTAAAACCACCTTATCAGAATGAAATATGAGATAAGGCGAATCACACTAACGCTAAAAGCTCAGAAACTCTTCGAGCAGAAGAAATAGCAACCAAAAACAAAACTTTCCAAGATAACAGTTTAATATCTATGGAATGCATAGGTTCAAACAGAACCCCTTGAAGAACTCGAAGAACTAAATTCAAACTCCAGGGAGTAATAGGTCTAAATACAGGCTTAATCCTAGATAGAGCCTGACAAAAAGACTGAACATCTGGTACATTTGCCAAACACTTGTGAAACAGAATTGACAAAGCTGAAATTTGTCCCTTTAAGGAACTCGCTGATAACCCTTTCTCCAATCCTTCTTGGAGAAAAGTCGGAATCCTAACTTTACTCCATGAGTAACCCTTGGATTCACACCAATAAAGATATTTACGCCATATCTTATGATAGATTTTTCTAGTGACAGGCTTTCTAGCCTGTATCAAAGTATTGATAACTGAATCAGAGAATCCTCGCTTAGATAAAATCAAGCGTTCAATCTCCACGCAGTCAGCTGTAGAGAAATTAGATTTGGATGTTGGAAAGGACCTTGAATGAGAAGGTCTTGTCTCAATGGAAGGTTCCACGGTGGCAGAGAGGACATGTCCACTAGATCCGCATACCAAGTCCTGCGTGGCCACGCAAGCACTATCAGGATTACTGAAGCTCTCTCCTGTTTGATTCGAGCAATCACGCGTGGGAGAAGAGGAAACGGCGGAAACACATAAGCTAGGCTGAACAACCAAGGCACTGCCAAGGCATCTATCAGTTCGGCCTGATGATCCCTTGACCGGGATCCGTATCTTGGAAGCTTTGCATTCTGTCGGGATGCCATCAAATCCAATTCCGGTCTGCCCCATCTGACAATCAATGAGGCAAATACCTCCGGGTGAAGTTCCCACTCCCCCGGATGAAAAGTCTGTCGACTTAGAAAATCTGCTTCCCAGTTCTCTACTCCTGGGATGTAGATCGCTGACAGATGACAAGAGTGGGCCTCCGCCCAACTGATTATCTTGGATACTTCTATCATCGCTAAGGAACTCCTTGTTCCCCCCTGATGATTGACATATGCCACAGTCGCTATGTTGTCCGACTGGAATCTGATGAATTTGGCCGAAGCCAACTGAGGCCACGCCTGAAGCGCATTGAATATTGCCCTCAGTTCCAAAATATTGATTGGAAGTAGAGACTCCACTTGATCCCAAACACCCTGAGCCTTCAGGGAATTCCAAACTGCACCCCAGCCCAGAAGGCTGGCATCTGTTGTCACTATCGCCCACGAGGGTCTGCGGAAACAAATCCCCTGGGACAGATGATCCGGCGACAACCACCAAAGAAGAAAGTTTCTGCATAATCCCCATTCCACTGTCCGAGCAGTGGTCTGAGATGAAAGCGAGCAAACGGAACAATGTCCATTGCCGCTACCATTAATCCAATTACTTCCATACACTGAGCCACTGATGGCCGAGGAATGGACTGAAGTGCTCGGCAAGTATTTCGAATCTTTGATTTTCTGACCTCCGTCAGAAATATTTTCATGGCTACCGAGTCTATCAGAGTTCCCAAGAAAGGAACCCTTGTCTGTGGGAAAAGTGAACTCTTCTCTATGTTCACCTTCCAGCCGTGAGTTCTTAGAAAAGACTACACTGAGTCTGTGTGAGATTTTGTCAGATGATATGTTGACGCCTGAATCAGAATGTCGTCCAGATAAGGCACCACCGCTATGCCTCGCGGTCTGAGAACCGCCAAAAGAGACCCTAGAACCTTTGTGAAGATTCTGGGTGCTGTGGCCAATTCGAAGGGAAGAGCCACGAATTGATAATGGTTTGTCCAGAAAGGCAAACCTTAGAAACTGATGATGATCCTTGTGGATAGGAATATGAAGGTAAGCATCCTTCAAGTCCACGGTAGTCATATATTGACCCTCCAGGATCATTGGTAAAATTGTTCGTATTGTCTACATCTTGAATGATGGAACTCTTAGAAATTTGTTTAGACACTTGAGATATAAAATGGGTCTGAACATTCCCGCCTTTTTGGGAACCACAAATAGGTTTGAGTAAAACCCCTGTCCCTGTTCCAATTTTGGAACTGGACAAAATTACTCCCATAGTAGAAAGGTCTTTTACACAGCGTAAGAACGCCTCTCTTTTTATCTGGTTTGCAGATAACTTTGAAAGATGAAATCTCCCTCTTGGGAGAAAGTCCTTGAATTCCAATAGATAACCGTGGGTCACTATTTCTAGTGCACAGGGATCCTGAACATCTGTTGCCCAAGCCTGAGCAAAGAAAGAGAGTCTGCCCCCTACTAGATCCAGTCCCGGATCGGGGGCCGCCCCTTCATGCTGTCCTAGGAGCAGGAGCGGGCTTTTTGGATTGTTTACCCTTATTCCAGTTCTGATTAGGTCTCCAGACCGACTTAGATTGGGTAAAATTCCCTCCCTGCTTTGAGGAAGAAGAAGAAGCAGGGGTCCTCCTTTAAAGTTCCGAAAGGAACAAAAATTATTCTGTTTACCCCTCATTTTAACCGACTTATCCTGAGGTAGGGTATGGCCTCTACCTCCTGTAATATCAGAAATTATTTCCTTCAATTCTGGCCCGAAAAAGGGTCTTACCTTTAAAGGGAATAGCTAAAAACTTATGTTTTGATGACACATGAGCAGACCAAGATTTGAGCCACAATGCTCTACGTGCTAAAATAGCAAATCCTGCTTTTTTTGCCGCTAATTTAGCAATTTGAAAAGCGGCATCAGTAATAAAAGAATTAGCTAGCTTGAGAGCCTTAATTCTATCTAAAATGTCATCTAATGGAGTCTTAACTTTAAGAGACTCTTCTAGAGCCTCAAATCAAAAAGCTGCTGCAGTAGTTACTGGAACAATGCAAGCCGTAGGTTGTAAAAGAAACCCCTGATTAACAAATAATTTCTTTAGTAGACCCTCTAATTTCTTATCCATAGGGTCTTTGAAAGCACAACTATCCTCAATGGGTATAGTAGTACGCTTAGTTAGGGTAGATATAGCTCCCTCTACCTTAGGGACCGTTTGCCATGAGTCCCGAATGGTATCTGATATGGGAAACATTTTCTTAAAATTAGGAGGGGGAGAAAACGGTATACCTGGTCTATCCCATTCCTTTCTAATAATTTCCGAAATTCTCTTAGGAACCGGAAAAACATCAGTGTAAGTAGGTACTTCCAAATATTTATCCATTTTACACAATTTCTCTGGAGGAATCACAATAGGGTCACAATCATCCAGAGTCGCTAAAACCTCCCTAAGTAACAGGCGGAGGTGTTCAAGCTTAAATTTAAATGACATAACATCCAAATCTGTGTGAGGTAGAACATTTCCTGAATCAGAAATTTCACCCTCAGACAGTAAGTCCCTGACCCCCAACTCAGAGCACTGTGAGGGAACATCGGAAATGGTTAATAAAGCATCAGAGGATTCAGTATTTACATTAATACCTGACCTACTGCGTTTACCCTGCAACACTGGTAATTTAGACAATACCTCTGTAAGGGTAGTTGACATAACTGCAGCCATCTCCTGTAGAGTAAAGGAATTAGACGCACTAGAAGTACTAGGCGTCGCTTGTGTGGGCGTTAAAGGTTATGACACTTGGGGAGAATTGGATGGCATATCCCGATTATCTTCAGACTGAGAATCATCCTTAGGCACACTTACTTTATTTAAAATATGCTTTTTACATTGTAAAGCCCTTTCAGTACAAAAGTTACACAATGTAAGAGGGGGTTGCACAATAGCTTCTAAACACATAGAACAATGAGAAACCTCAATGTCAGACATGTTGAACAGACTAGTAATACCACAAAAGCCGTTTAAACACTTATTTATAGCATAAAATAAAAATTAGAAAAAACGTGTACTGTGCCTTTAAGAAGAGAAAAAGTGAACAGTTTTTCCAAAATGCACAAAAAACTTTAAATTATTCCCAAATTTAACTTAAATATCGTTGGTTAATCCAAAAATTACTGCACCCAGAAGCAAAGGCAGAAATAAGGCTTTAGAAGTACTTATATCAACATCTAGTCAAAAGATAGATAAAAAACATAATTTATGTAAGAACTTACCTGATAAATTCATTTCTTTCATATTAGCAAGAGTCCATGAGCTAGTGACGTATGGGATATACATTCCTACCAGGAGGGGCAAAGTTTCCCAAACCTCAAAATGCCTACAAATACACCCCTCACCACACCCACAAATCAGTTTAACGAATAGCCAAGAAGTGGGGTGATAAGAAAAAGTGCGAAAGCATCAAAAATAAGGAATTGGAATAGTTGTGCTTTATACAAAAAAATCATAATCACCACAAAAAAAGGGTGGGTCTCATGGACTCTTGCTAATATGAAAGAAATGAATTTATCAGGTAAGTTCTTACATAAATTATGTTTTCTTTCATGTAATTAGCAAGAGTCCATGAGCTAGTGACGTATGGGATAATAAATACCCAAGATGTGGAACTTCCACGCAAGAGTCACTAGAGAGGGAGGGATAAAATAAAGACAGCCAATTCCGCTGAAAAATAATCCACACCCCAAAACAAAGTTTAAATCTTATAATGAAAAAAACTGAAATTATAAGCAGAAGAATCAAACTGAAACAGCTGCCTGAAGTACTTTTCTACCAAAAACTGCTTCAGAAGAAGAAAATACATCAAAATGGTAGAATTTAGTAAAAGTATGCAAAGAAGACCAAGTTGCTGCTTTACAAATCTGATCAACCGAAGCTTCATTCCTAAACGCACAGGAAGTAGAAACTGACCTAGTAGAATGAGCTGTAATCCTTTGAGGCAGAGTTCTACCCGACTCAACATAAGCATGATGAATCAAAGACTTTAACCAAGATGCCAAAGAAATGGCAGAGGCCTTCTGACCTTTACTAGAACCAGAAAAGATAACAAATAGACTAGAAGTCTTTCGGAAATCTTTAGTAGCTTCAACATAATATTTCAAAGCTCTTACCACATCCAAAGAATGTAACGATCTTTCCTTAGAATTCTTAGGATTAGGACACAATGAAGGAACCACAATCTCTCTACTAATGTTGTTAGAATTCACAACCTTAGGTAAAAATTTAAATGAAGTCCGCAACACTGCCTTATCCTGATGAAAAATCAGAAAAGGAGATTCACAAGAAAGAGCAGATAACTCAGAAACTCTTCTAGCAGAAGAGATGGCCAAAAGAAACAAAACTTTCCAAGAAAGTAATTTAATATCCAGAGAATGCATAGGTTCAAAAGGAGGAGCTTGTAAAGCTCCCAGAACCAAATTTAAACTCCAAGGAGGAGAAATTAACTTAATGACAGGCTTGATACAAACCAAAGCCTGTACAAAACAATGAATATCAGGAAGATTAGCAATCTTTCTGTGAAACAGCACAGAAAGAGCAGAAATTTGTCCTTTCAAGGAACTTGCAGACAAACCTTTATCCAGACCATCCTGGAGAAACTGTAAAATTCTAGGAATTCTAAAAGAATGCCAGGAAAATTGATGAGAAGAACACCAAGAAATGTAAGTCTTCCAGACTCGATAATATATCTTCCTAGACACAGATTTACGAGCCTGTAACATAGTATTAATTACGGAGTCAGAGAAACCTCTATGACTGAGAATCAAGCGTTCAATCTCCATACCTTCAAATTTAATGATTTGAGATCCTGATGAAAAAATGGGCCTTGAGATAGAAGGTCTGGTCTTAACGGAAGAGTCCAAGGTTGGCAAGAAGCCATCCGAACAAGATCCGCATACCAAAACCTGTGAGGCCATGCTGGAGCCACCAGCAGTACAAACGAACGCTCCTTTAGAATCTTGGAAATCACTCTTGGAAGAAGAACTAGAGGCGGAAAGATATAGGCAGGATGATACTTCCAAGGAAGCGACAATGCATCCACTGCCTCCGCCTGAGGATCCCTGGATCTGGACAGATACCTGGGAAGTTTCTTGTTTAGATGAGAAGCCATCAGATCTATTTCTGGAAGACCCCAGATTTGAACAATCTGAAGAAATACCTCTGGGTGAAGAGACCATTCGCCCGGATGTAACGTCTGGCGACTGAGATAATCCGCTTCCCAATTGTCTATACCTGGGATGTGAACCGCAGAGATTAGACAGGAGCTGGATTCCGCCCAAACCAAAATTCGAGATACTTCTTTCATAGCCAGAGGACTGTGAGTCCCCCCTTGATGATTGACATATGCCACGGTTGTGACATTGTCCGTCTGAAAACAAATGAACGATTCTCTCTT
This sequence comes from Bombina bombina, assembly GCF_027579735.1. NCBI lineage: Eukaryota > Metazoa > Chordata > Amphibia > Anura > Bombinatoridae > Bombina > Bombina bombina. The sequence continues at coordinate 273,977,030 of NC_069503.1, forward strand.
CAGAAGAGGCCACGACCGAAGAGCTCTGAAAATCGCACGGAGTTCCAAAATGTTGATTGGTAATCTCGCCTCCTGAGATTCCCAAACCCCCTGCGCTGTCAGAAACCCCCATACAGCTCCCCAACCTGTCAGACTCGCATCTGTTGAGATCACAGTCCAGGTTGGAAGAACAAAAGAAGCCCCTTGAACTAAACGATGGTGATCTGTCCACCACGTCAGAGAGTGTCGTACAATCGGATTTAAAGATATTAACTGTGATATCTTTGTATAATCCCTGCACCACTGGTTCAGCATACAGAGCTGAAGAGGTCGCATGTGAAAACGAGCAAAAGGGATCGCGTCCGATGCAGCAGTCATAAGACCTAGAATTTCCATGCATAAGGCTACCGAAGGGAATGATTGAAACTGAAGGTTTTGACAAGCTGAAATTAATGTCAGATGTCTCTTGTCCGTCAGAGACAAAGTCATGGACACTGAATCTATCTGGAAACCTAAAAAGGTTACCCTTGTCTGAGGAATCAATGAACTCTTTGGTAAATTGATCCTCCAACCATGTTCTTGAAGAAACGACACAAGTCGATTCGTATGAGATTCTGCTAAATGTGAAGACTGAGCAAGTACCAAGATATCGTCCAAATAAGGAAATACCACAATACCCTGTTCTCTGATTACAGATAGAAGGGCACCGAGAACCTTTGAAAAGATCCTTGGAGCTGTTGCTAGGCCAAACGGAAGGGCCACAAATTGGTAATGCTTGTCTAGAAAAGAGAATCTCAGAAACTGAAAGTGATCTGGATGAATCGGAATATGCAGATATGCATCCTGCAAATCTATTGTGGACATATAATGCCCTTGCTGAACAAAAGGCAGAATAGTCCTTATAGTTACCATTTTGAATGTTGGTATCCTTACATAACGATTCAATATTTTTAAATCCAGAACTGGTCTGAAGGAATTCTCCTTCTTTGGTACAATGAATAGATTTGAGTAAAACCCCAGACCCTGTTCCAAAACTGGAACAGGCACAATTACTCCAGCCAACTCTAGATCTGAAACACATTTCAGAAACGCCTGAGCCTTCACTGGATTTATTGGAATGCGAGAAAGAAAAAATCTTCTTGCAGGTGGCCTTACCTTGAAACCTATTCTGTACCCTTGTGAGACAATGTTCTGAATCCAAAGACTGTGAATCGAATTGATCCAAATTTCTTTGAAAAATCGTAATCTGCCCCCTACCTTCATGTGGCCTTGGGAGCTGGCTTTGGCTTTCTAAAAGGCTTGGATTTATTCCAGACTGGAGACGGTTTCCAAACAGAAACCGTTCCTTTAAGGGAAGGATCAGACTTTTGTTCCTTATTCTGACGAAAGGAACGAAAACGATTAGCAGCCCTATATTTACCTTTAGATTTTTTATCCTGAGGTAAAAAAGTTCCTTTCCCCCCAGTAACAGTTGAAATAATAGAATCCAACTGGGAACCAAACAATTTATTACCTTGGAAAGAAAGAGAAAGCAAAGTTGACTTAGAAGACATATCAGAATTCCAAGTTTTAAGCCATAAAGCTCTTCTAGCTAGAATAGCTAAAGACATATACCTGACATCAACTCTAATGATATCAAAGATGGCATCACAAATAAAGTTATTAACATGTTGAAGAAGCTTAACAATGCTATGAGTATTATGATCTGACACTTGTTGTGCCAAAGCCTCCAACAAAAAAGTGGAAGCTGCAGCAACATCAGCCAAAGAAATAGCAGGCATAAGAAGATTACCTGAACATAAATAAGCTTTCCTTAGAAAGGATTCAATCTTCCTATCTAAAGGATCCTTAAAGGAAGTACTATCTGCTGTAGGAATAGTAGCACGCTTAGCAAGAGTAGAGATAGCCCCATCAACTTTAGGGATTTTGTCCCAAAACTCTAATCTGTCAGATGGCACAGGATACAATTTCTTAAATCTTTTAGAAGGAGTAAAATAATTACCCAGATTATTCCATTCCCTAGAAATTACTTCAGAAATAGCATCAGGGACAGGAAAAACTTCCGGAATAACTGTAGGAGGTTTAAAAACCGAATTTAAACGCTTAGTAGATTTAGTATCAAGAGGACTAGAATCCTCCATTTCTAATGCGATTAAAACTTCTTTAAGCAAAGAACGAATAAATTCCATTTAAAATAAATATGAAGATTTATCAGTGTCAATATCTGAGACTGAATCCTCTAAACCAGAAAAATCCTCATCAGAGACAGAATCAGAATGATGATGTTCATTTAAAAATTCATCTGAGAAATGAGAAGTTTTAAAAGACCTTTTACGCTTACTGGAAGGAGGAATAACAGACATAGCCTTCCTAATAGATTTAGAAACAAAATCTCTTATATTAACAGGAACATCCTGAGTAATAGATGTTGATGGAACAGCAACAGGTAATGGAATATTACTAATGGAAATTTTATCTGCATTAGCAAGTTTATCATGACATTCATCACAAACTACAGCCGGAGGAACAGTTACCACAAGTTTACAACAAATGCACTTAACTTTGGTAGGACCAGCATCAGGCAGCGTTTTTCCAGAAGTAGCTTCTGATCCAGGGGGTCAATCTGAGACATCTTGCAATATGTAAGAGAAAAAACAACATATAAAGAAAAATCTATCAAATTCCTTAAATGACAGTTTCAGGAATGGGAAAAAACATAATTTATGTAAGAACTTACCTGATAAATTCATTTCTTTCATATTAGCAAGAGTCCATGAGCTAGTGACGTATGGGATATACATTCCTACCAGGAGGGGCAAAGTTTCCCAAACCTCAAAATGCCTATAAATACACCCCTCACCACACCCACAATTCAGTTTAACGAATAGCCAAGAAGTGGGGTGATAAAAAAGTGTGAAAGCATATAAAATAAGGAATTGGAATAATTGTGCTTTATACAAAAATCATAACCACCACAAAAAAAGGGCGGGCCTCATGGACTCTTGCTAATATGAAAGAAATGAATTTATCAGGTAAGTTCTTACATAAATTAGGTTTTCTTTCATGTAATTAGCAAGAGTCCATGAGCTAGTGACGTATGGGATAATGATTACCCAAGATGTGGATCTTTCCACACAAGAGTCACTAGAGAGGGAGGGATAAAATAAAGACAGCCAATTCCTGCTGAAAATAATCCACACCCAAAATAAAGTTTAATGAAAAACATAAGCAGAAGATTCAGACTGAAACCGCTGCCTGAAGTACTTTTCTACCAAAAACTGCTTCAGAAGAAGAAAATACATCAAAATGGTAGAATTTAGTAAAAGTATGCAAAGAGGACCAAGTTGCTGCTTTGCAAATCTGATCAACCGAAGCTTCATTCCTAAATGCCCAGGAAGTAGAAACTGACCTGGTAGAATGAGCTGTAATCCTCTGAGGCGGAGTTTTACCCGACTCAACATAGGCAAGATGAATTAAAGATTTCAACCAAGATGCCAAAGAAATGGCAGAAGTTTTCTGGCCTTTTCTAGAACCGGAAAAGATAACAAATAGACTAGAAGTCTTTCGGAAAGACTTAGTAGCTTCAACATAATATTTCAAAGCTCTAACAACATCCAAAGAATGCAATGATTTCTCCTTAGAATTCTTAGGATTAGGACATAATGAAGGAACCACAATTTCTCTACTAATGTTGTTGGAATTCACAACTTTAGGTAAAAATTCAAAAGAAGTTCGCAACACCGCCTTATCCTGATGAAAAATCAGAAAAGGAGACTCACAAGAAAGAGCAGATAATTCAGAAACTCTTCTGGCAGAAGAGATGGCCAAAAGGAACAAAACTTTCCAAGAAAGTAATTTAATGTCCAATGAATGCATAGGTTCAAAGGGAGGAAGCTTGAAGAGCTCCCAGAACCAAATTCAAACTCCAAGGAGGAGAAATTGACTTAATGACAGGTTTTATACGAACCAAAGCTTGTACAAAACAATGAATATCAGGAAGAATAGCAATCTTTCTGTGAAAAAGAACAGAAAGAGCAGAGATTTGTCCCTTCAAGGAACTTGCAGACAAACCCTTATCTAAACCATCCTGAAGAAACTGTAAAATTCTCGGTATTCTAAAAGAATGCCAAGAAAAATGATGAGAAAGACACCAAGAAATATAAGTCTTCCAGACTCTATAATATATCTCTCTAGATACAGATTTACGAGCCTGTAACATAGTATTAATCACAGAGTCAGAGAAACCTCTTTGACCAAGAATCAAGCGTTCAATCTCCATACCTTTAAATTTAAGGATTTCAGATCCTGATGGAAAAAAGGACCTTGTGACAGAAGGTCTGGTCTTAACGGAAGAGTCCACGGTTGGCAAGAGGCCATCCGGACAAGATCCGCATACCAAAACCTGTGAGGCCATGCCGGAGCTACCAGCAGAACAAACGAACATTCCTTCAGAATCTTGGAGATTACTCTTGGAAGAAGAACTAGAGGCGGAAAGATATAGGCAGGATGATACTTCCAAGGAAGTGATAATGCATCCACTGCCTCCGCCTGAGGATCCCGGGATCTGGACAGATACCTGGGAAGTTTCTTATTTAGATGGGACGCCATCAGATCTATTTCTGGAAGTTCCCACATTTGAACAATCTGAAGAAATACCTCTGGGTGAAGAGACCATTCGCCCGGATGCAACGTTTGGCGACTGAGATAATCCGCTTCCCAATTGTCTATACCTGGGATATGAACCGCAGAGATTAGACAGGAGCTGGATTCCGCCCAAACCAAAATTCGAGATACTTCTTTCATAGCCAGAGGACTGTGAGTCCCTCCTTGATGATTGATGTATGCCACAGTTGTGACATTGTCTGTCTGAAAACAAATGAACGATTCTCTCTTCAGAAGAGGCCAAAACTGAAGAGCTCTGAAAATTGCACGGAGTTCCAAAATATTGATCGGTAATCTCACCTCCTGAGATTCCCAAACTCCTTGCGCCGTCAGAGATCCCCACACAGCTCCCCAACCTGTGAGACTTGCATCTGTTGAAATTACAGTCC